>NW_024581790.1:0-187409 GCF_017639235.1 Corvus kubaryi
TGAGTAAATAAACTTCTTTTTCCCAGGCTGACCCCTGCCTCTGGCAGCGAGAAGATAAAAAGATCAACTGTCCATTTACCAGATTTACAGATAGAAATAATGGACATCCAGCAAGTCCTCAGAAGAGACATCGTGTGCTCATTTAAAGCCTGCATTGAGCTGTCTCTCCTCACTTGCTTAAAAGCCCTGATAAGGTACAGAGGAGCAAAGAGAAATCCAGCTTTTTTAATCAAGCTGTTTTGTACTTCAAATTCATATTTTCCTATTTGCTGTAATTTAAAGATGTTCAAATCAGTACATATTACCAAGCTGAGCTGGTTATGCATAATTTTAATTCTTGCAATTTGTCACTTGCTTTCCAGACAATAATGTTATGTTGTTTCTAAACACGGATCACAGTGACTTTCTCATTTTATGGGCCCTGAAAATTGCTTTGTTTTACACAGCCATACTCTGTTATGTTTCAATTACAGCCACATTTTATAACTGACATTCTTAAAAGTATTATATGTTAATATATTAATTTAAGGAACATCAGATGAAGTGTGTAGACTTAGTACAGAACGTATTCTGACAGACCTGACAAAAAACATGAAAAATGCATGCTTTCTATCATAATGATTATTTTTCAGATAACACCAGCTGTGCAACTATTAAACCAAGTGACTGCTTTTCCACATAACACCAAGTACCAGCATTCAATCATGAAAGAAATATAAATCTCCATGGGCTTTTTCCACATGCTTTAAATCAGCAGCAATCTGTGCAGTTGTATCTGCACTAAAAACACGGTAAAAACCAGGAATGTCTTCCAGCTGAAAACTCTTTGGTATTTTATTGATAGAGACTATGATTGGGATATGTAGTGTTATGTTTATAGGGATGTAGTTCAGTTTTAATCTAAGTTCCAAGCTAAATACGACACACACGCACACAAAATTTCAATAACCAAATAACTTGAGCGAGTACAGGAATAATTAAATCTTTGATTTCATCCTTCCCATTATTTTATTATGGAAGCCTTGGATTCTTCATCAATATCAGGTTAAAATTGTTCAAATCAAATGCATGACAAAAGGTATAATTCCCCTTATGAAACTCCAAGCTTTTAAAAGTCTTTCCCTTCTCCCCCTCTATTCTGTTCCCGTAAGATCCCACCTGGAGCACTGCATCCAGCTCTGGGGCCCCCAACATAAGAAGGACATGGACCTGTTGGAGTGGGTCTAGAGGAGGCTGGAGCACCTCTGCTCTAGAGTCAGACTGGAGAGCTGGGGTTGTTCAGCCTGGAGAAGAGAGTGCTCTAGGGAGACCTTGTAGCACCTTACAGTACTTGAAGGGGGCCACAAGAGAGCTAGAGAGGGACTTTTTACATGGGCACGGAGTCACAGGACAAGGGCTAATGGCTTTAAACTGAAAGAGTGTGGATTTACATTAGATAGGAAGAAGAAATTCTTTCCTTGAGGGTGGGGAAGCCCTGGCACAGATTGCCCACACAAGTTGTGCATGCCCCATCCCTGGAAGTGTTCAAGGCCGGTTTGGACAGGGCTTGGAGCAACCTGGGATAATGGAAAGTGTTCCTGCCCATGGCAGGGGGTTGGAACTGGATCATCTTTAAAGGTGCCTTCCAAGCCAAACCATTCTGTGATTCTATGATTCAGCCATTCTTGGGTATTACAAGATTCTCTCTACAAGCTGCACATTTAAGAATTGCCTTTCTTGACAGCTTTGCAATTGGATAATGCCATCCTTCCTGCATCAGATGTTGCAAGACAAAAACAGTCTTCTGCCTAATTTCTGTCCTCCTCTATGGATGGGCTTATTAAACACCTCTAATACTCTTTTGTGTTCATTTCAGTCTCAGAATCACACAACACCACTGTATCTCAGATCCTGAGGAAATGAAATGGAAACACAGTCATTTTTCTGGGTACACTATTTTAGATGTGGTGAGCTATGAATTGTCCAGGGCAACAGCCTTTGGAAATTATGATGCTTTGAACTGGTCTGTGACCCCATAATGTGATAAATGGAATAGCTTAAAAATGTAATAATTACATTGAAATATCTGATTCAGACTATGACACCAATTCTGGGGTTAAAACATGCATAAAATGCTCTATGTAGAAAGGTTATAAAGTAGGAAAAAAGAAAGTATAGGTTTGACTTGGTACTACATGTATATGTAGGGCAAACAACTCTGGCTTGCGAGGAATATGGCTCATAAAAGGTTTGATCACGTTGACTGATAAACAGTTGCTTAGGGTCAGGAAGAAGAGTAAATAGTCCACTTACAAGTCTGACACCTCACCAGAAAATCAGCAAATCTAAGTCAGTATAAACTTTGCAAAAACATTAAAGCAAATGCTCTACTGAATCATCACATTTAGACAGAAAATTGAATCGAGACGTGTTTAAAGCCAGCGGGTTCCAATGTCCCTATCCTTTAACTAGAGAGAACACAATACTTGTGACCTCCCTCTCAGACACTCAAGACCCCAAATTTAAAGGCCTACTAGGTCTGCTGCTCTATCTGCATTCACTAACCTCCCAAACTTCACACCATTTCTCCACAGATCCTTATAATGCTCTTTTCTGCCTTTAGGACTCACAAGAAGAAGTCCTATCAGAATGATTAAAAAAAAAAAACAACAAAACAACAAACAAAACCAACACAATAAAAAAATACCTGTCTGAATCCAACACAGCAATGGATGATTCTTTGTTTCTTTACAGCAGTAAATCACGTGAACAGCTGAAATTATCTGCACTGTTGCCAGACAGATATGCCCAGAAAGGCCTCAAGATCTTTGCTTTCATCCATTGGTAACTTATCCAAAATGGGGGAATGTTCTATATTCTCATCTCTTCATTATTCATTATTGTTCTTACATTCATCAAATTGTGACTCTGTTTGGGATATCTAAGAACAGGGATTTCCCTCTGGTTAGTGGACTTTCTCCTAATTGTAAAAAAAAAAAAAAAAAAAGGCAGAGCACTGCACTGTCAATCAGTCACAGCAAGCATGATCTAAACAGCTGGATTATGCTCCTTGGGGTGATTTGTCATGCAAATATTTTAATTTCAGTTCACGCATGGATATTTTTTCAAAATGTTTTGATTTTGACTTACTGGACTTAAAAACATCCCTCTTAAGTAGCTGTGGTTCCACAAACACAATATAATACTGAATTATTTACTTGTTCCTCAGTGAATCTGTTAAAGAACATATTAGTATACAAAATTACAAAATTGAGTGAGTCTCCTTGGAAGTGTCAGAGGGAGAAATGCTGGGAATCTTTAGCCATTTCTGTTTGGTCAAGAAAAAAAACTGAGAGAAGCGCCTAGCAGGCTAAGCTGACCTGCTGTTACCTTCCCAGCCTGTTGATCCTCCCTTCCTGTCAGGTCTTGTCAAAGGACAGCTCGAGGGAATTGCTTGTGGTGAGTGTGCTGAGCAATGTTGTTCACGTCCCTGCCACACATTTTGTACATACAGAGAAAACACATCTAATACCAGTATCACCTGCACACAGGAGGTGCTAAAGGCTAAAATCACAAAGCTGCCAAAGGAAACTCATGGTTTCTGTCACGGAACAGCCCAGCAGTCAGTAGCTTCCTGGCATAGAGGGGAACTCTGAGGACTGCCCTGGAGGCCCTTCGCTCTGTAGAAGCAGCTGAAAATTCAATGGAAACAGCAACCAGGAACCAAGCACATCTTGAGCCAAATGAATCAAGCTCAAACAAGTGTCCCTTCTCTTAATTTGCATTGAAACCAAAGAAATTCACTATTATTGGGAGAGTAATTTTCTTTTCACTTAAGCCATGAAGGTCTTGAAGCTGATCTTTAACCTTGACCAAACCTGTTGACCCTTTAGATCTTAGGTCTTTTGCTCTCAGAGTCATTCATAGATTTTGCCCTTTCAGATGGGATGATTTTCAGAGCAGCAGATAATCTCCTTCCTGATACTTAAATATGATGAAATTCAAATACGTGGTTTGGACCATTAAATTTCATCATGATATAAATAACAATACACATTTCCATGGTAAGTTTTTTTAACTGGGCTAAGGAGGGAATGTCCTGGGGTGCTGCAATGAAGCCGCTTTATTCCTTGACCGTCCGCTCAATGCCCGAGGCCGCTGTGCCTTTGGGATGGGCCCGGGCCCGGGGCCGCGGGGCCGAGTGCGGGGCCGTTTAACGGCCGGGCCCAGCGGCTCGGGGGCTCTGGGGCTCGGCAGGGAGGGCGCTGGGAGCGCTGTGCTGCTTTTCTTGGGTTTCTTTTGTGTTCCGGCTAGCTGGGAAAAGGTTCTGTTGGTTTTTCTTTTCTTTTCTTCCCTTTCCTTCGCCTCACTGCCTCCCTTCCCTCCTCGCCCGTCTGGGGAGCCTGCGGGGGCGGCGCCGCTGGTCCGAGCCGTGTGTCTGTTCCCTCTCCGGGAATTTGTTGTATTTTGAGGGTTTTTTTTGTTCTACCCTCGTTTGTTTGGTGTTAATAAACAGTTTGGTTTTTCCCACTTTCACTTGCTGTGACCCACTTGTCTTATTGGTGGAGGAAAAGGGGAGGCCCTTTTCCCTTTGGAAGAGACACTCATTCCGGAGTGTTTCCTCCTGAAGTTTTGTCTCCAAAACCGAGACAGGGATGCAGAGAAACAAAGTCCAAATTGTAAAAAAAAAACTTTAAAAGCAGTATATTAAACAGTTCCTTAGTCCACGGTGTAGAATGATAAACATCTACAACATGTGGGTGCACACACAGGCTTGCCTGGTTCATATACACACATTTCCATTTCTCTTTAACAATAGCCTTTCTCTTTAATAATAGCCTTTTTGAGGTATCGAATTGCCATGTACCTATTAGAGAAAGAGATAGCTAAGCCTTCAGCAGCAGGTGTCATGCTAAAGGAGAGCAAAAAAAGTGATTCTCGTTGCCAAATAAACAAAGCAGCCATTATGCACTCAGCAGCCTCACCTAGAGCCATGAAACTCAGTGTTGCTGGTTTATCAGAGTATTAAGTGATAGGCTGTTAGCTAGAACTTCTTTATCTGCTCTTATTCTGAATCTTATCATGCTATCTTTCAAATTTATCTGAACTACCATAACAAACAAGGCAGACAAGCTCTCAGTTTTCACTGGCACTTCAAGGAGCTTAATCCAGAGCTTTGCACTGTTTTCACCTGACTCATGATAAGGCGGGCATGTGGCTGGGTCATTGTCCCCCACAGCAGACCAGGAACGCTGAAGCACAGTCTCTCATTCATCACATTTTTTATGACACTTGTTGTTACACACTCCCTATTTTGAGCACACCACGAGCACCAGGAATCAGGTTAACCAGTAGTCTTCCACTGGCCTTGGTGCTTCTATTGATCCCTGTATTGAGTTGTTGTCTCCTGCATGGTCCAATTCCTGATCAGCCAGTGGTGGAAGGAAACACCTGTGATGATATCACGCCTGGCATGATGTATGGCAAATAGAATCCCAGCTAGTACAGCCAGCACTGTGATGTCTGACTGATTTTCCATACCTAACAGAAGACCTCCACCAGGGCATTGTACCTGAAGTACATTATTCCATTTGGTACTTTTTATGGATATGGGTTTCACCCTTCAATTCATATCCAGGTTAGTGGAGAATCTGGCCAAAATAGTTCTAGATAATGCACATCAGTCCATTTTTCTCATCTTATGAATGTTTAAGGGAAGGTGGAACAGGATATGTTTTTAATTTTTTTTTCCTCATGAATTTCTTTGTCCAGGTTTGACACAGGGAATGACTTTTCCAGTAACAGAACCAGCAGCCTAAAAAGTGCAATAACATGGATTTCTCCTGCCAGCATGTTTAACAGATTGGTTTAACAGACTGGTAATAGAATACCTCAGTTTTTCTAATGGGTGGAGCTCTCCTTCACAATCGTCTGCTTACACGCAAGAACAAAGCCTACCTTTTCTTCACCTTTTTGATAGCAATTCAATCATTTCTGTAGATCAGTAAATCAGTAAAGCCACCTGCAAAATCTCTGGGGCTTCAAATTGTGTTATGCTTAACTTTCCTGCACAGAAATTATTTTATTAAGTGATTCAGTGCTCTGCACAGACCTCAACCCTCCAGAAAACTGGAGCTGTTGACTGCAATAGATTTTTCAACAGAACAATCAAACAACACAAATGATTTGCAACATTGCAGGACCCAGTAATTCCCACTATTCATCTTTTCAGGAGAGCTATGAATCCAATGAAGATTTATAAGCGGAAAGTCACTTCATTCTCAAATAATGTACAACTGGCAATAGAAGGCACACACATTTAGCAGGCTCTGTTTATAACACGCTGCATCACTTTGTGCTATGGCACGCTGTAAAGTCTGACCTAATTTGACACGACAGCTAAAATTTAAAGGACAACATTTCCCACTTCACTTCCAAATGGGAAAACTGCAATGTTCCAACAAAAGCTGGCCAGCGGAAGGAGGGCAGACAGGACAGTGTCCATGGCCTGCCAACTTCAAATTACTGTTAAGTAGTTCAGCATTGTTCTGGGGGGAAAAAACCAAACAAAAACTTTAGAAGAGTAATTGATCATCATTTAGGAAAGGCCCTCAATGAAGTGCATTTATTGTCTTTTAACCATACATTCCAGTTTATCAGCAAACACCAAATTTTTCTGCACACATCCCTATACTGATGGCAATTCTAAGTTAGTAGCTTTGAGCTGAATCAGAAAAATATGGTCATTCTAAAACTCAAAGCAAGAAGTCCTCAGAAGTATCTTAATATTTCCCAATTTTTTGTGGGTTTTTTTCCTTCCTGAGATGTTTGAATCCAGTGTCTGGAGAGTAGGACATGTTTCCATTGTTAATGCACCTGGATAGTGTCTTTGAAACTATAGGATGTATTGTATTTAGACATGAACAAATAAAAATCTGAGTTTCGTGAATTGCAAAAAAACCAGCTTAGGGATTCAAAGGTCCAGAAGAGTTAATTCAGAGAGCAAACATCTCCTAACCAACCCAAAACTTCCGCATTGTGTGCTTAATCTGTATCTGTGTATCATGGATAAGATCCTGAATGATTTCCTCTTTCAGGGTATGCCCAGGACCTAACATCTCCATGCAGTACACAAGAAAATTATCAAATCTTTTAACTTCTTAACTTCACCTTAATTTCTCTCTTCACCAAAATGCTGAAGTTTTAGGATAACATATCAATCTAATTTGCATAAACCTGAAATGCCACCTGAATTTGTATTTGGTTTTATTAAGTGCATTGTAGAAGAAAAAAGGATGTTTGAAAAAAAAAAAGTAAAATTCCACAAGTCAAAAACTTTAACCCAGCGTTTGCAGCCTGACCCATATTTCAATCCCCAGCCAAGAAGACACTAGAGTTCCGAGCAGTCAAAACGTAAGAGAAATGCCATTCAATCAAAGCAAACCCTAATCTTTTGTGCAATTCATGATGGTGAGACATTTAGGAAATGGTATAATTTTCCCAAATCATCCTAATGTGTGAAAGACATGAAAATTGCCATTTTCCATCACCTCTATGCTTTCCCTGAATGAATGCCTGAGGCAATCATGTTAAAATGCTATGCAAAAAAAAAAAAAGGAAAAAAAAGAAAATAAAAAATATGAAGCAGGGGCGGTAGAAGCATTCTTGCTGACAATACTTGCCCTATACCTGCTCCAAAATTAGTAGTGATTGTAGAAGACCTTATAAAACATTAATAAAATCAGTTTTCATCTTTAGTGGCAGGTGCCTTCAGAATCTCAAGGGAAGTGAACTCTTGCCTGTGCTATCTGGCTTATGTCTTACTGAACCACTAAAAGTAATGCAAAGGCACTATTTTCTCCAACAGAAATAAAATAATAATTTTTACAGTAACTCTCATTTCTTCAGTGAATTAATAACGTTTCAAAGAGGACTTCTGACCCATCCTTTCAACCTAAATTATCCAGTTATAATTACCTGGTAAAATATTATGTCATTTCCATATGCGTGGTTAAACCTTGCCTTATCATGACTAAGTCTGATTACATTCCAGAGCTGTAATTTACAGATTTTTGATATCCTTAGAGAATTAAAATATATTTTAAAATAAATCAAGCTATGTGAATCTCATTAGGGAATCATCTCTATCTAGTAGTTCAAGCAAATTTATAGCTTACACCCAGCTTGATTTTTTTATGCTGTTGGCACATCCCTAGAAGTTTTGCAGTGACATTTGTTATTGATCTTTCAAGAATTCAAAGGAAACATCTCTTCATTTAGAAAATTCCACATTTACGATGGCAGGGGCAATGGCTTTATTCTAAATATTCACCCCTACTATCCACCTCGAGTTATCACTGTAAGTGCTCATGTTAGAAATACTAAAATAAAGCCATGGAAAGAACAATTTTAAACTTTTTGTAACCTGGATATTACTTTTTCTTAACAGAGATAGCTTGTCATAATGCTAACCCTTGCTGGTCAAAGAAATTATGTTATTTATAGCCATTTATATAAGGTGTAATCACAAAAGTCTAGGTAGACACATCCACAGTCTTACCCACTGAGCAGGTCACCCTGTCATAGAAGGAGATCAGGTGGGTCAAGCAGTTCCTGCCTTTCCTAAATCTACACTGGCTGGGCCTGATCCCTGGTTGTCCTGCACATGCCACTTGATGGCACCCAAGATGATCTGCTTCATGACCTTTCCCAGCATCGAGATAGGTTGACAGTTCCCTGGATCCTCCTTCCAGCCCTTCTTGAAGATGGGTGTGACATTTGCCTACTTCCAGTTGACTAGGACCTTCCCAGTTAGCCTGGAGTGCTGGGAAATGATGGAAAGTGGCTCAGTGAGCACTTCCAGCAGGTCCTTCAGTACCTTTGGGTGGATCCCATCTGGGCCCACAGACGTGTGTGTCCAAGTGGTGCAGCCAGTCACCGACCTTGGGTTAAGGGGGCTGGGGCTTCATTCTACTCCCCGTTCCAGCCTTCCAGCTCTGGGGGCTGGGTACCCACAGAACAATTGGTTTCACTATTAAAGACTGCAGCAAAGAAGGCACTACATATCTCAGCCTTTTTCTCATGCTTTGTCATATGTTTTGCCTCCTGTCCAATAAAGGATGGAGATTCTCTTTGAGCCTCCTTTAGTTGCTAATATATTTATAGAAACATTTTTATTGCCTTTTAAGGCAGTAACCTAATTAAGTTCTAGTTGGGCTCTGACCCTTTAAATTTTCTCCCTGTATAAACTCATTACACCCTTGTATGCCTCTTGCATTGCTTGTTCCTTTTTCCAACATACATAAACTCTCCTTTTTTTCCTGAGTTCCTGCCAAAGCTCTCTGTTCAGCCAGGCTGGTCTTATTCCCTGCAGGCTCCTTTTTCAGCACATGGGAACAGCCTGCTCCTGTGCACCCAAGATTTCCTTCTTGAACAATGTCTAGCCTTCCTGGACTTCTCTGCCCTTCAGGATTACCTCCCAAGGGACACTGCAACCAGATTCAAAATTATAAACTCTAGTGTATATAAATCAGAGTTTAGGAAGTTCTCTGAAGCTCTTTGACTGAACCTAAACACAAAGATTCTCAGGCTGCCTAGAGCCTGAAATATTCTGGTCATGAAACATTACCTTCCCAGCATGTGGTATGCCTATCAGCACAGAAGTGGTAAAAAAGAGCCGACTAACTTTATTTATTACATTTGTGTTGCTTACAAAACCATTTACTTAATGGATGGGTGTCATTAGCAGTCCAACCACAAAAAAAGAATACAATGATGTGTTACATAGGTTCATTATAATAATATTTCAAAGCAATCGTTAGAACAAGAAGCTAAAGATCCAAGAGACAGTAAGTTATCTGCAAATAAATGAGGCAGAACAAACATGTTTTCAAGTAAGTTAAGAAACATCTTTACAAATATAGTGCACCATAAAGAAAGCAGGGCATGAAGCTTAGAGACTGCTGTTCATGCAACTTATTACACAAAGCAAAAGTAGCAACTAGTTTTGAATCAAGGCTTCTCAGACCTGTGGTCAGCATGCTGTGCTAAGGAGAATGTGCCTGAACACAGGGAGTATAGAAGTTCAGTATATAAAGCACAGTAAAGGTAAGGTTATGAATAACAGTTCTTTGGACTAAAGACAGAAAACTACAGACATTGTCACCCCCTACTGTGTATTAAAAAAAACCAAACAAAAACAACAACAGCAACAACAAAAAAACACAATCAAAAGAGACTCCCCATACTACTGCAGAATTAAGGAGCATCCTTATGCTCACAGGCTTCCATGGTGAAATAAATCATCTCCAGTACACCAGGCAAAGGTTTTAAGGACTATGCTGCTATGACAGCTGGGGAATCATAAGTTTGCCTTATGGTAAATTCAGTCATAGAAACATGAGTGAAGGTTCTTGGCATGATACTTATTTACTGAAATAGCTATCAGCAGGAAAGCAGAAAACAGGAACGGGGGAAAATAGACTTGTTGAAGCATAAAGTTAAAAGGCCAACACTGAAATCATGCTGGACAAATGCAACCAGGGCAGAAAAAAATTTTGGAGAAGGACAAAGCACAAAAGTGTAAAACCCACTACATTTTAATGAATTCCTCTTCTCTCTAAAAAGGGACAGTGATGGTGACGATTTTTAAACAAAATTTAGCCTAACAAGAGGGAAAAGAAATCAAGAACATCAGCATAAAAACTGCCCTCATTTCATTACATATTAAATGCTCTACCTGATTTTCATTGTTTTTCTGAATCTTTAACTTTTAAAAAATGTGAACAATTATTGCTGTCAGGAAACTACAAGGACTAATAACGAGGCTATAACCATCTGCTTAGAATTGTCAGCATGTTTAATTTTCTGGACCACCTTCTATCTAATGAAATTAAGAAAGCAGTCTTCCAGACACCAAAGCACCAAGCAGCTGACGGCCTGAGAGGAGCTCCTGTGCTCCCTGAACCACCTGTGCCACAAATGTTTTGTTATGGGCCAGCACTTAGAGAACTGTGCCTGCGTCAAACAAGCAGCATGAGAGAATGATTTAATAAAGAGTAAACTGAAGGAGGGAGCAAACATTATAGAAAGGAAGTAACAGCTCCTGAGTTGAAGTTGCAATCAATTCTTATTACAAAGCTCTCTTTTAGCAGTTCTATAATCAGAACTAGATTGGAAAAGGTGCTCAGCTCAAAAATTGTCAGATTTACGCAAAAGCAGAAGGGAAGGTTTAAACAGGCTTCAGTTCTAGCCTGTTAAAATACTGTCAAGTTTCAAAGACACCTGTCATATTCCTGTCCTGGGTTGCAGTGTATTCTATTACCATCCCCATCAGCTGTTGAAATCAGGTGGGGCAGTGTTTCCTTGCCTCCTCCCCCCAGACTATCTTTCTGTTAATGGCCCATCATTGTCCTGCCGCCTGACTCAGAGATAACTCCCTCCAGACTATCTTCTGTTAATGAGCCTAATCAACACTTGGCCTCATGACTCGTTACCCCATTGTGAGATGCTCCACCCAGAGGGAGGAACCAAGCATCCCATTGTCGATATAATCTGAGGCTGAACACCAGATATGGGCTTCCCACTGGATTTCCAGAGGACAGGAGCTACACAGCCACCATTGGACTTCCTGAGGAAGAGCAGACTCTTTTACTACAGGATCACCACTTCAGAGGACTGCAGCCACCATTCTACCAGACTGCTACCACCACCCTGCCTAACAGGGTGTCAGGTTGTACCTTGACTCTGGCAGTTTGACAGTGTTTTCTTTTACCTTTTTTTTCCCCTTTTCTTTAATTTCCATTAAATTGTTACTCTGACTTAGTGCTTCCCACTGGTTTGTTTTCAAACTAGTACAATTCCTTAGTCCTATTCTGCCTTTAAAAAAAAAAAATAAATAAAACCTTTCTCCATCATCCCTGAATCTTGCAGCCTTACACAGTACTTAGCACTCCTTTGGCAGGTGAGCACTCATTATACAACATGACAAACAACAGCAGTTAACAGGATGTCTATGTATTCTTGCTATGGATAGTTTGGATCATATCTGAGATATCTGGGAGCCTTACCATTTACCTTCTTCTAAGAGACAAAAAAAACTTCTAAGAACTCAACCAAAACCAAGGAAAAAACAAAGTAGGTTGACCCCAAGTTACCTTCTATGACCAACTTCTTAAACTAGCGTAGAACTTTAAAAGACTTCCACAGCCTGGAAAGTTGTGTTTCCATTTCTATCTTATGCCAAAACGTCTGCTTAATCAAATAAGAAATGTTATATCTATTTTTTCAGGGAAGCAGCAAGGGAAGAGGTTATAGCATTAGATATAGCATATCTATCAACAGATATACAAGATAATATTAACTGGACTAGAGAAAAGCAATGCTCATTTTTTAATTTACTGCCATATACTTAAGTGTTTATTCAATATATCTCATTATTGGAAAACTCAGACTTGTTTGGTGTATCAAAATAGGTGACAAAGAAATCTCAGTTGTAATATCTCTACCATAAGGGATTGAGATGGGATAGAAAATGACAAAAGGAGGCAAGAACTGTTAAGCTAAAGGACAATGCAGAAAAAAAAGGTGAGAAAAAATTATTAAGTGGTTATTTGTTTGAGTTTTGAGTATTACAAAGAAAGGAGAAAAAAAACCAGCTATGATTCACATGTCTTAGCCAAGAACAGAACTGCCACCACATGATACAAGTGCTGGCCAGAGATGCTGTGAGTGAGGGCAGCTCCTGCGTGGGGCAAGGAAAACCCTGCTCAGCACCCCCAGCTTTGTGTGCAGCTGCCTGAGGCTTCAGAGCTGATGTTCCTCGTCTCAGGACAACTCCTGGGTGCAACTGGGGCCTCAGCCTGTGCAGGAATACCCAAGGGTCTCTGCATAAATAAACCACGAAGGAGATAAAACAAGCGAGTGACCCAGTTTGATCGTGTCATTTTCACTGAGTCTGCCCTTAGGCTAATGCAGATTAATCTTTTTCTCTGATTAACAACATCATTAAAGAAAATAAAGTCCTCAAGAATGTGTGGAGTGTCAGCACCTGCATATTTGCACAAATGTCAGTTTTTGGAGTAAGCAAATCCAGGCCAGTGTGTAACACATGGCACAGTGACCGCCATGCTCATCTCTGCTGAAGCAAGGACTGCACACATTTGACAAAGGAACTCTCAGACTGCAAAACACCATGAAAAACACATGAGGTGAGTCATAAATTGGTTGATTAGTTACAGGCTTAGCGCAGGTGAAAAAATATTTTTTCATATTTTTTACATTAATTTACCTGTTACCCAAACAATAAGCGAAAATTTAATACGCTTCATATTGCAAATTATAATGTATCTATTCCTATAGGAATAGATACCTACAACCTGTACTTGTGATGACAAATTCTAGAGGATTACTCATCACACACAAGCCAGCCAGTTTTTGCTCTTGAACTTTCAAGACCTACCTTACCCAAAGCGCCTACAATTCTGTTACCCAGTTAGCCGTGAGGAGAAGCTGATGGCAATCGTACATCACACAAAGCATTAGAAACTTCTGAGTATGCCCTGAGATGACAGAATTAGTACTGTCTGCAGGTACCACCAAGTACTACCTCTGTTTTTGTGAGGTGAATACCTAGGGAAGTATTTTACCAAGTATTATTATAAACAAAAGTGCTGGAATCCACCAGTATTATATAAATTCTTCTATGGATCTTGTGAATTTAGAAATCAGATGAGCTTATCAAGAAAGGTGTATATCACTTTGATAGGATGCAGATTCTCACAAAATCAAATGCACTATTTTTTACAGCAGTTGTCACCCTGAAAAACTCATTAAACAGGCAAATATTCATTAAATACTAGATGGATCAAGCCTATAAATATTATGAAACAAAGTTCAAAGTCTTTCCTGTCACAACCATTACTGAAACTCAAGCATGGCCAAAACCCCCTAATTTTCCCTGGGCAACCAAAATGAGGACATAGAGGTAGTAAGAGGACTATGATAATTCACAAACTGAATTGACAGTAGTTCCAGCAGCTTTTACAGCTTCTCAAATTCTCTTACTTTTCTAAGGAACAGCTACTGCTATCATCCTGCCCTCTTTGAGCAACACCCTAAATAACTCAGCTTGTCTAAGGAAAAGCAGAAACAAGAAAGGGAGAGAATCCACCTTAGTTGCTCTGAACCCTTTTCCACAAAATCACTTCCAGTGAACCCCCTGCAAAGCCAGTGCTGAAGAACTAAACTAAACAGCTCCTAATTTATTGCTTCACTCATCCAGTGAGTGCTTAGAAAATCCAATACTGAATTCATTAATAATATTAAAGCACTAAATTCTATGCTAAAGTTTACAGTTTCAATCAACCACAATTGAACAACATTAAATTAGTGCAGCCACAGCAGGGGAGAATCAAAAATTATGGTTACTAAACAAGAAGAGAAAAAAAATAGGCTTTTATTATTGTGGCACATCTCAAATATGCTCCATAGCTGATTATTGGTACTGAAAAGAATAAAAAATTATTTAGTTATTTCAGTATATGTTAGTCTAATATATACATCTAATGCCTACTTAAGTAAAATGATTATATTTTCAAAAGTAGTGCTCAACAAGAACTCTCAAACTGAGGTCAACCAAACCTTGGAGGCACTCAACATTATATAAAAAACCAAATACAGTCTGTGAATAAACACAACTGTATGGGAGTAAATAAAATTTCAAGTTTAAAAAAATTCTATCTTCAATATTTATTTTGATTCTTAGTTCTTGGGGATGAGGACTAATTTGAGGAAGAAGGTTGAGAACAAATGATTAAAGGGAATGCACATGAGAGTCTCTGTGATTTTCTGGCAAAAAATTGTTCTTTCCTTTGAAGGCGTGGAAAGTAAAAGCACAGAAATATTAAGTTTCAAAGGCTTCATTTTGTATCAAGTTTGTGTAACATCTGCAGGAAACCTCAATCCTCACAGACAGAAAAATCACCATCTTAAGAAAAGAAAATCACTGTAATTGAGAAAAACCCACACCAGAAAACAACAGCAAACCCTTCTACCCTCAAGGTAAGGACTGTTCCAGGCAGCTCAGTTTGATCAGTTTGGGAAGCTCCTGAAACCCAGGAACTTCTCCAGAAGAGACGCTGGAAGGCAGATTTTGTGATGTGAAGCAGTGAATTTCAGAACAACGAAATCTTTCTACACAAACTGGCACCAATATAATTCTGCCAGCCTAGAAGAATGGGGACTCTCTTCCCTCAATGAAAAAAAAGATGAACAAAATTTTCAAAGAATTCCAAAATTAAATAACAGATTGAGCATATGCTTGAAAGGATACAAAATCCACAGCTAGGCATCAATGCACAAAACTAGTCAAATAATTTTATCTTGGAAAACAACTGAACAAATTTATTGAAAGTTGACATGAAAAATTCTGGAAAAAAGTACTAAACAGTTTAGTCCTCTGTCTTCAATAGAAGCAATGACTTTGGTTTAATGTGAAATAATATTGTTTATGGGGTTTTGCCACTGAGTTTTGGAGAGATGTTTGGGCAGTGGAGAAAAGGGAAATTCCAAAATGTTGGAAGTGATCATTGTACACTGTGTGCACGTGGATGTTGAGTTATGGAAAACTGACACAGCAATTACAATCAGGATCACACAAAACTGTTTGAATTTAAAATGGAGGAAATCAGATATATCTTCAGAGGACAGAATATCAGAGGAACTAATTAAATTTCTTCAGCTCAGACAAAACCCAGTGATATGACATTCTCACATATGTCAATCCATGCTATAAATGGATTTCTCCTAGGCTGTACACAATACCATAACATGGATAAAGGCAAACAATTTCATTACCCCTACCATGAGAAGTAACTGGAATTCAGCTTTGCTTATCTGAACAACAGAGTTGGTCTTATATGCTATTAAAAGTCTGATACATAAGACTATTAAAAATCAGAGCATCACTGACACTGAAAACGTCAGCAAGACACGAGGACTGTGCCACTGCAGCAAACCAGAAGTGAAACACTCAATTTCCGCTTCCAGCCTGTTTTGCTTGGCTGGGCATTGAACAGAAAAGATGAAAAGCACAAAGCAGCAGATTGCTGTCCTTGAGAGCTCTGACCCCCAAATGAATCCAGGTTTACTTGCTCCATCTTCTAGGGCAAGAACTGTTTGATTGGAGATAGTTTTCTTTAATTAAATTTATGTCACATAAACATGGGAAATGCTTATTCAATTCAGACAGACTTCTGAACTGAAATTAGAGCTCTGTTGTTTGGCAGGAAAGCAGGCTTTGAGAAACACCAAGGAACTTTATTTCACACTTTATTTATAGAGCACACCCAGCAGCAAGAACAGACAGGGTGAAGTATTTTTCATAGGAAACACATACATACACAGGTAATGCACACTCCAAGTACTTGGTATTCGTTGCAAGTTTCATTTCTGCTTAACAGTTGAGAACGAAGAATACAAGAAACTTGAAAGGCAAAAAGCACTCAACATGGACCTACTGTGCCCCTCCTTTACCAGGAAAACCTCCATCACAGGAGAGAAAGCTAAAGTATCTGGCCAAGCTTCCTTTTCCACGTGCCTTGTGATGGATTTAGGCTCTGCTTGAAAACTGGGAGGTGATCTGGCCCTAGACCTGCCTAGTGACACCACCCAGATGTGACCCCAGCCTGTTCTGCCCCCAGGGAGAAAAGGGTCCTGGCCACAGCTCTGCTTGTGCTCAATACACATGATTAATAAAACTGGTGCTCCCTGGCACAGCCCTCCAGGGTCCTCAGAGCTCTTCAACACCGAGAAAGAGCCCAATGGGGCCAAATGAGGGGCTGGGAAAGAAGAAAGATCCCATATTGCTGACTCCCAGAGACACATCTCTAGGCATACAAAGAATTAATTACTTCATGAGGTACACAGCTACAGCATCACTTGACAGTACGTGACATTTTTGGATAGTTCCCAGGCATTTGTGGCCAACAGGTGCCTGGTAGTTGCACAATTTTCTAATTAGTTCATGTGCTGTACTTCAAAACTAATTACTGAAATGGCTGGATTATAATGTTGCAGGGAGTCATTCATGTGCCACCTACCATTAAGGGGAAGGAAATTTTGTGAAGGTTAATTAGCATTTTTAAAGTACTTTGGAGATTAAAAGCTTTAACTATATAAGAAGTAAAGGTAATACTTTCTATTCGGTGGATTCCTTTTTGCATTGAAAGTGAATTACAAGGGTTGCTTTAAGTCCAAGAACATAAATTTTCATGTACAAGGAATTAAATCAACTCCCAACAGGATCAATCTATTAGAGGATGGAGACCTCCAGCAAGACACAAATCATCAGAGGTGACCATGGCATCCTGGTGTGAGAGAGGTGGCTGCTGGTTCCCAGGCAGAGGTTGTGTGCAACTAAAAGTAGACATTTCCCTAAAACATGCCCTTGAACAGGTCAAAAAATCAAGCCATTATGAACACTACCTTTTTAATTAAAATAATTCACAGATATTCTCTTCTTGGGACATCTGCTGGCTGTTGTCTGTTCAGAAAATACCCACTAGCCTCTTCAAGAGGGGATCTATGTGCATCTGAATCTTTAACTGAAGTTGCATCCTCAGCATTTTCCATTCTTCTTGCCTACTGCCAAGCTTTTCAGAGTGACAGAGGACATTAGAAACTTTTTCCATAAACACAAACTTATTTTCTTCAGACTTAGAGTTACATATAATATATTTCATGAATTTATAATTGCTTTTTGTGAGCTTGGGAGAAAATATACAAATCATTATTAAGCATACATGTGTATTTTGTATGAATTCTGCTTCTTCACAGTAGTAATGAGGGGGGGAAAGAATTCATTAATTACAAAAAATACATTCCAATTATTTGGTTCACATGATCACTATTTATGCTGTAAATCCCAAATTGTCATCGACTTAGAAAGTTATTGCTGTCATCAATAGAAAGATTATTGTAGTGCTACAGATGGTTGTCCTTTTATAGGCCATTTTAATGACTTGTTCTTATATAATCTGTCATGCTTTATTTTGTTGTCATTATGAACTTTTTAAGTTTCATATCAATCCATTTTGTTGTTTACTAAACAGATGGTGTTAAAAAAAAAAGAAAAAGCATAATAATGACATTTAGTTCTCAAAAATACTCCAAGAGCTACACATCTATTTTGTCAAATATGAAATCTATGTCATTTGTTTAAAAAAAAAACTAAGCACAGAAACAAAATTATTCATAAGTTGTAAACTTTAATAGCTTACAAAGCAGAGCATGAAATCAACTGAAAGAAGGTTTTTCTGAAAGGTTATTGAGCTTCAAAAATGTTTGTCAATTAAGATATATAAAGAACCTATTTACTGTAGTTCTCAGCATTCCTTTTCCTTCTCCAAAGCACTACTGTCAAGTAACTGCAGTAATTGTTAAGTGATGTAGATAATTATTTAATATACAGGTGTGACTCAGGTCTGCTGCTTGAAATCTACTTGTAAATTGTGGCAATTATGCAAGCACCTCAATTTAAAGAAAGTTTTTCTTTATCATTGTAATCTTCATGATTCTTTTGTTTAATCAATGCACTGTCATCAGACACAAAGACTTGAAGAGCTGAGCACTACAGCAAACAGAATTACACCTAAATGAACTTAGAGCTTGGAGGACTGTAAATTCTACATTGAAACAATAAAACAGTTCAATCCCAATTCACCAGCATGAAAACTTTCCCTTCCCACCCATGACTACTAAGATTTTGTAGAAATCTACCTCAAAATGTGGACATCATAAAGTGAAGCATTCTTAGGCGAGGAAATTCCGGAGTTCAGGATCCCTTAACTCTACACATTCCATTCCTGTACTGCAATACAGACTTAACTATAGAATAACCTTTCTCCCAAACAATTCCTCCTAATTTCAGACTGTAAATAATAGCTGTGGATTTCATCTGATTAATCTTCAGTTTCTAGAAAATATTAAAGTGACTAAAAGGGAATATATTCAAGTGGTAATAACTGGTGGAACTAGAGCAGTAACACCATAAAAATAACAGCATTCCAGGTGATGAACCTAACCATGCTTTTAAATAGCCAAGGAGGTGTCTTCTCCCTGCATTGTAAAACAGGAAAAGGAGGGAGACAAATCAGAAAAATAGATGTTCTTTGTTCCAAGTATTCTCCTGTAGTAAACTTTCCACAATTTTAGGCAGTTTTATGTTTATGATAAAATATCACGAGCAAAATACAACTAATTAGCCTGTGTTAATTGTGTACCTCCTTACAGCATGCTACAGTAGAATAGGTATTATTCTGTATCTGCTTTCTTATCAAGCCAACAGATGTGTCCCAGCAGGAACTCCCTTCTACAATTTATACTTAGCATGGTGATAATTCCTGCAGAATGTGGATTTCTCTTGACATTGGCAAAACACTGAAAAGGAGGTAAAAAAAGGCATGATATAGATGGACTACTCTTGCTGAGAGAAATGGTTAAAATGTGTAAATGTATGCAATTGTTTCTAAGAGGGAAAGACAGAGTTACTAAATTCCCATTGTCCTAACAAGAACAAGCACCTATTAGTGCAGTCAGTGGCTCGTTGGGCATGACATGGGCCTCAGTGTTTATATTCCTGGTATCTAAACTGAGCAAAATTTATCTCTGGTGCAGCTCCGTTTACGTCCTTGGAATTCCACGAAGTCTGTGTTTGATTTGATGGTGATCATTAGCAATATGCTAAAGGAAGGGCTATTAGCAAGGCTGATGTCATTGCCTTTCATCAGTCTTCTACAGGGAAATATTAGAGTTGACTTGAACTCAGGATGACTGCAGGGTTTTTTTAAATATATTTGGACTAGTACTATATCAATTTCTCATTAAACTGAACTCATTCAGGCAGTGATTGCAGAGAATAAAAGTAAGTTGAAAACTTTCTACCTTCCCTACTAATGTATATATTTTTAAAGCACTGAAGACTCTCTCATTCATTACAGAAGCACAACTCCAACCATCTCTGAGTACAGTCATATGAAAGTAACTGCAAGACATAGTACTTGTGGCTACAGGGTTATATTTAATGAATAACATTTGGTGTCTTGAACAGATAAAATCAAGTTCTTCTAACAGACCCTGTTTAATTTCCTTCTCTTGCTCCATTTGCATGCCTGGTGTGCCAACCATTGGGCTTTAAATAAATGCAATCAACTGCCCACCAGGAAAAAAGTAAATACTGAAATATCTTTAACAAGATGAAAGGGTTGGATAAAAGACATCTCAGGGCCAAGATTTATGTTACATCAATGATGACTTTCACTTCAAATAATACTGGCTGTAAACACACTTGTTTCAAAACACACTCATCATTCCTGTGTTTCATCTGGGCTATGCTGGGTGCCACACACTCAGTGCACTCTACTCTGGGCCATAGTGGAAGGCTAACAAGACTCATATTCCCCTGTCCACAGGCTGGAAGAGGCTGGATATGTCACAGTCAAAGAAATATAATTGCTTTATGGGAACAGACATGTCTTTAGGTTACCATGTGCAAGAGTATCTCCTGAAAGCAGCCAAGCAGCAGTCAAAAATCATACCTGCAGCAGCAGGATGGGTGCTTATGAGAAGCAACGGATTAATGTGTACTAAAACCTCATCACTTCCCCAGAAGAGGCTCAAGAAATGCCTCAGTCAGAGGCAGAGTCATAGTTCAATGATCAGAGGGCTGGAACACCTCTCCTATGAAGACATGCTGATGGAGTTGTGTTTCTTTGTCAGAAGAAGGGAGACTTTATTGTCTTTCAGTACTTGATGGGTGCTTATAAGAAAGATGGAGAGATTTTTTTTTTTTTACCAGGGTTTGTAGTGATAGGAAAAGGGGCAACAGTTTTAAATTAAAATAGGAAGATTTAGATTAGATATAAGGAACACATTCTTTATGTGGAGGGTGGTGAGGCACTGAACAGGTTGCCCAAGAAGCTGTGGATGCCCCATCCCTGGATGTGCTGGGTTAACTGGGGCTTTGAGCAATTTGGTCTAGTGAAAGATAACCTTGGTCACAGAAGTGGGGCTGGAACTTGATGATCTTTAAGGTTCCTTCCAACCCAAACCATTCTATGACTCCCACTCTTTGATTCTGCCTCTGTTTTGGGTTTTACCTTTCCAGGTATATTTTACCTACAATAGAGCTCTCCTTAGGACTCTCTACTCAGTGTTTGGGCTTCACCACTGACCTGGAGGTCACAGGACCTGCTGTTCCCAAGCTCCAGAAGATGATTATTAGAAGTAAAGAAGCAGTGCCAAGGAGGGCAGTACTGCAAAAACTTGCAGACAGATCCCAAACATTGATGCTCTTCTCAAACGGTTGTTTCAAAGTGGTGCTCTGATAAACTGCAGAGCATAAGTCTTAAAGAAAGACCGATACAGACTTGAGTGCTCCCAAAAGCTCCCCAGAACTTCTCAGAGGGCCTGCAGCATTCCCTGCTCCAGCTTAAAAGCAACAGAAGTCCAGATAATTCAGTACCTGGCCACTTCTCCTAAAGAACAGACAGCATGGCTGAATGGCTTTCTGCTCCGGGCTGGGTCTGCATCACCCCTTCTTCCTCCAGGGAGGCAGCAAAGCTGGGCTCCAACCAGACTCCCCCAGCATGAGCAAACTGTACAAACAGATAATGATTCTGCTATGAACTGGGAAAGGTCTTATAAAAGTTTTGCTGCACCAAAAAGAAATCAGTCACTAACTGGTAGGGCTTCCTTCCATCCATCCCCATTCCCCATTTACTATTTCAAATGCAAAGATCCCTCTTCTCATTTTCCTCTGCAAAAGGAATTCCTGCTCATTTGTAGTACTAAGAATACGCCAGTAGGGCTTGTGTAATTAAAATAGAGAAAATTTATAGTAGTTTTTTTAAACAAGTTAGTCGTTTGTTAAAAAGCAGAAGTTCCAGTATTTGTCTGCAGGAAACTTCACCATTACCTTTTAGAACTATGTTAAAAAACCAAAAAAAACCCCACAGGGTCTGCAGAGGAGTTGTTGCTGTCTGAAGTAATCCAGTACAATTTCATAGAAAGGTTTAAAATCTGCTGGGTGCTTGATTTAATTCTCTACCAAAGATAATGAGACCACCTCGCTGTCTGTAATTTTCCATTATTATTTAACAAACTCTCTGGCAGGTCTGTCTATAAATATTCCTGTTTTCCATAATTCTGTGACTTTCCCAGCTAAATCCATTAACCAGTTCGGTTTTTTTTTTTCCTGAAGGCTTTACATAGAAGCATCACTTGGGGTCTGAAAGGTCTGAAAGGTAGGAGAGGTTGAAAACACACAGAAATTGCAGAAAATATAATAGATAAAGCTAGGCCTGGGTAAAACTACAACCAGCTTTATGATGTACTTTTTGCTACTCTAGCAGTTCCATCAGTGAGAAATGCTCTCCTCATGCATCATTCCAAAGGCATGGAATGAAGCATGATTTGAGTTTTCAACTCCTCTTGCCCTTAATTTCAGTGCTCTTTCTTCCTCTCCCTGTTTTTGCACCTTTATTTTCAAACAGGATGAGGAGTGTGAATGCTTGAAGTACAGACTGTTCTCCAACACTCTGTCCCTTAGGAAATGCTGACACAGGTCAGGATCAGAATTCCATAGACCCTATAAAACAGAATGAGGGAACAGCACGAGAACATTTCTAAAACCAGTATTTTCCTTAATTTTCTTTTTGGAAATAGATTAATACCTAAATTTTGCAATATCATCAAGAAAAAAAGTGAAAACATGATGAAACTCTTCAGCCTAAGATCTAAAATGTGTTTGTATCAGAGCTTAGCCCTGAAAATAATATCTGGAAGCTCTAAAAGCAAATGAAAACAAGATGTTTGAATAGGATATCATGGGTTTGGATATCTCTACATCAGTACCATGTATAAAAATGGCAATTTGTAATTTTAGAACAATTTTGAATGCTATTTGCGAGCTAGGAGCCATCGTGTGAAGCTGGCTGCAAGTTTCTGTTTAATAAATATTGAGTTCCTACTTCATGTGGATTTTGCTACCTCAAAGCAATTTTAAAACACATCAATCAAATCCCTGTGAATCAGCAAAAGCAGACGCTGCTAACCGTTACAGGCAATATCTCCTGAAGTTTCATTTTCTGCAGTGCTCAGTTAATGTAAAATGCATAGGAAGATCTTGGAGAAGAGACTGGATCCTGGGATTCCTGACTGTAATTAATTTCCCCTAAATTCCCCAATCCCTAGGTCATTTCATCAGTCTCCTCCTTCCTTCTCTCTGGTTGACTGAAGCTTGAAAATACTCATAAATATATAAGCACATCCTCACTTCATTTTTCCTTTGCAAAAGGCACGGACTACCCTGAGAAGATGAAACATCCCTCTGCAGCTGCACAGAGCCTGTCCTGACCCACGAGAGCTGAGGATGGACCACCCTGACCAAGGGAGCCCTTCCTCATCTGCTGTGTGGAGGAGGCACCATCACTACTATCCCCTTTCCAGTCTGCTTTCTAAGAAAGGGACATTCCTGGTTCAGCTTCTGATGACACAGGTGTCCACCCTGCAGAGATTCTGGTCTCGGTCGGAAGTACTTCACCCCACACCTGAGATAACATGGTAAGTTCCTTCCCAGGGCAGGATTTAAACACCACTTACTCTTCTGTGTTCAGTGTGAATAAGCTCAGTGTGAATAAGTGGCTGTCACATCCCACTCTCCCTCTGTAGGAGCCTGAACATTAACTCAGCATCAGCTCCAAAGGCCAATTCTGCCATCTGACAACTCAGCATCCAAGGTTTTAGTCACTCTGCAGATTTGGTCAGTAGGGCACTGTAACAGCAGCAAATCTCTTTTCCTGCATGTTTTGAAGAACTATTATGGGAAAGAATTGTGTAACCCCCATGTACTATGAATATGTAAATGAAATCTTTGGTGGCAGAAGTGTATTGTGCCTTTAAGGCACAGAATAACTACGGGCCACAAACCACCATTGGCTCACACACAGATCTCCCACTGCTGTCAGTGGGAATCTCAGACACAGACAAAGATCCCAATATGCCCCCGAGAGTCTTTATCCAAATAAGACATTTAAATGACTGATGAAGCTATAGGAAAAAACATCTAAACCAAATCCAACTGCCTTCAAAAATGGTAAATGAAAATCATGGTTTGTGCCAATTTTATCTCAAATTTCCTTTTTGATTTCATGAAAACATAGGCTTAATGCTTCCAGCTTTTCTTACTCTCTCTTGAAAGCCACACTCTGACTATGGAAATGATGAAGAATCCCTTTGAGAAAAGCAAAATTTTACTTTGGGCCAAGTGTCTGATTTTGCCTGCAGTTGAATTTTACTTATTTAACACTAAGAAAAATGCTCAGTGACAGATTTGGCTCTTTTTCATATCAAATCAAGCTCACTAAATTTTATCAATTCTTAGCATTGTCATGAAGAATTCACCCTCCAGTGGGGGAAACCCAAAATAACCAACACAAAAAAACCCTAGATAAACCACAACGAAAGGAATCACAGAACCATAGTAGATAAATCTCCTGTTAAAGTCAGTTTTGCATGTCACAGAGTAATTTTACTTTCATCAAGGACAGTTTTGCCTGTCATGCAATGGGAGTTAAGCAATTTTCCAGCTATTCTAATAGGATAAAACCTTCTCCAGTGTAGACTTGGGGACTACAAGCCAATCAACTAGACCTTAGTGGGGAATTATTGAGGTAGTAATGAGTATTTGCTCTCTGCAAGGATGTCTTTATAAGTAGATGTGATCCAGAAAATGTAAGCTAAGAGCGAACAAATGACTCCATGTGCGTGTGTGTGTCTAAGTAAAACAAGGATAAACATAAAGCTAATGGGTATTTAAGGAACTCCAACTCTGTGTTGCTAAGACAAATCCACCCTATTCTTCAATAGCAGGCCAAGGAGTAGTTGTTGGGAATTCAAAATCTCTGAACTAAATTACTGGAATCAGTAGGAATGAATGCAGAAAGAGGGTAAGTACTGAGCACAGTGGGTTCACTCCCAGCTAAGACAGCTCTATTAAATATTAGCTTGAAATTACACAAAATGGTAGAAAATTCACTGTGAGTTTGATCAATGTGAGCTATACCAGCAACAAACTTCTCAGAAAGTCTGTCATTATATTAAGATCAAGACTATTGTTCCTTTATCTATAGTAGTACAGTGAGATTTGTATATACAAAATCTGATGCTTTGACATAGAAAGTATAAAATTCTTTCAAAGGAGTGATAATTTAGTAAGAAAACTGTCTTGCAAAATCACAGAACAGTATACAAAAGCTTAGCCTGTTCTATTAACTGTTGAAATTATTTCCAGAATAGGAATTCTATATAGGCTGGCTTTTGTTCATCCTAAAAATGCATATACAGAAAAAGTGGTCTAGTGTTAGAAGTATTAGCAAGGTCAAATAATCTCACAGTACTGGAAAAGCTGATATCCAAGCTTATATAAAAGATTTACAAAACACCAAAATTCATGATCCATATTCTGAAACAGAAAATGTGACTTATATTTCCCACAGTTTTGGTTTGCCCCATCCTTATCCCATATTTTGTGCACCTCATAGAAGAGACAAAAGGTGACAGCACCCCTCCTACCAATTTTCTACAATCAGCCCTGAAGACCTGGAAACCTAGTATCTTACCCTGGGATCAATTTTTCCTTTTAATTTAGAAGTCAGAGGCTTCTTCAGATGTTCAGAGTTTGAAGGAAAGGTCTGTTTTTCTCTGCAACAAGTGAACAGTACAGCAGGAAACCAGCAATCAAAACCCTGAACAGAACAAGTCAGAACTTAACATTTGTATTTATGAAAATCATGATATGAAGGCAATTGCATCTGTTTATCAAGTTATTCCCATGTCAGCAAAAAGCTTGTGTAAATATACAGCTAACCTTCTATGTCTCTGAAACATGAATTCTAGCAGGAAGGAATATGGTTTGAAAAAATTATTTGAAAAAATTTTTCCTCAAAGTCCCATGCAAAAGACTATTAAGGAAAATAAGTACTGAGGCATGAGAAGTAAAGTATGATCTTTGGTCAAAATTTATCCAAAATAGTACAAACATTATTTCAGATAACACTAATTAAGACAAAAGTAAGAGGTCATAAAATGTAGCAAAGATATGCCTAATGCATACTTCCTGTTAAAGGACAATAGTTAGAAGGGAACTTTCCTCAATCCCTCTCCCCTCACCCATAGCATAAGAAGCCTGTAGAAGATACGGTGTCAGAATTTTGGTACAGCAACTTGATAGAAACAAAAACCAGATTAGGTATTTCTGAAGCTCACATGCAAGGACAGTACAGAGAGGGAGAACTGAAAGTGCCCACATTTTAAGGATTATGAGACAGCCACACCGTGCGAATTTTTCTTCCCAACCTCTCCCAAGTACCGCATCAATCCATAATGCTTTAGTAAGTGAATTGTTTCCTTTTCCTTGCAGCATTTGATTTTCAGCACTGAAACAGGATAATGGACACGACAGACCAGTAGCATGTTGCTGTAAAGCAATTTTTGCATTCCCAAGATACATTAAAAGGATCTGTTAGTTCTTCATTGAAGCAGTGAAAGCACAATTTGTTTATCAGACTTCACACTGCCATGACTGATTAACAATTAATACATACAAGAGAAATGAGACAACACTACACACTGAGCAGGGGAGATGTTTCTGATACCAGTTTGGCAACTCAGTATCTTTCGTTCCTAAGAGGCAGTGAGAAATAAGATATTCATTTCATTTGGAATGCAAGACATTTTAACACCAGATCCTCTTTTTAATAATGCTTACATTTAAATGCTATTAAGACGAGGTTTTACTGAGATTATTTCCCCAACAGGAATGATTTTTTTTTTGGTCAGGATTTATCACTGAGATGATACAACTCCTGGTCACATAGGCACATCTGTCAAACTAAGTCAGTAGGTTGCAATGTAACATCAACCACATCACATCTTTACAAAGTCCCCAAAATTCTAAACACATGAGCATCATACCATTATTGTCCCATATTGTGCTGCACTTTGTAATGTATATTATCATTATTTTACTGTGTTGTATACACAGTGTATTTCAAATGCAGTAACAAATAAAAATCCTTTAGGGATTCTCAATAAGCTCCACCTTTTTCGCATTGCCAAACTTTTGTAGTCAAAAAGAGTAAAAAAACTCCAGCAGAAGATTATGACACAGGATGGCAAGTGAGAAAGGAAAAGAGGGGAAATGAAGTGGCCATCTGTCTTTTTTTTTATGCTTTTGTAAGCACTTACCAATAAGGGAAAAATAAAACAAAATTACATCAAAAAAGTGAATGTAAAAATAGTTCAAAAATCTTCAGCTCTTCTTCTGAGGTTACTCACAAATATAAATCTGTATCACATCCTTAGACAAGGCTCTGAAAATGTTAAGGACTGACAGCCACCTCAGCAGCATCTGTTGTTTGAAGTCTAAAAAAAATTAACCATACTTGGGACTCTTAGAACATTGTCAGTGTTACATGTCCAGTGATTCCATGAGCCTTGAACAAACCTCAGAGTACTGAGACTTCCTGGAAACTCCTGTCTGAGAGCAAGCATAATTCAAACTGTCTATCAAGGGAAGATAAAATGTATCATTCCTGGATTATTTTTACATCTCTCAAATGCTCTCCTGAAACTGTAATAGGTCAATTACAGTTCTTAGTTCCACTCTGCCAAAGTAAAAACTGGGAGATACAAGATGCAAATAGGCTGCAACAACTATTTCAGAAACTGGAAACCTTGTTATGCGGGAGAACACATTGTCTGAAAGTCCATATACTTTTAAAGACTTGATCATATCTTCACTCAGAATCCATAAAGATACTTTCATTTAAAAGCAGAAATAAAACCATCACATTGAACCTTAAAGCATATGAGAAATCAAAGTACAATACCATCTCCATTACCATCAAATGTAAACAAGGTGAGACAGAACCACAAGTGACCTATCACTCACCTACCAGAACAAATTAATTACCCCTTGGCATAATTTTTACGTACAGAGTCTGGCTCTTAATGAGGTCTTTACTATGCAACCGTATTTCAAGTAATTGTCATCCTAAGTAAACATGTTTTAATTACTGTCACTTTTTTCATTATTCATTCTCAAGCCTACAATACCTGTCAGGGCTTAATGGATTGTCATCTCCTGCTACTTTCCTGTGGTAACATATGTCCCCATTTATTTCACCAACACACTAATTGAAATACACAGAGTATGCAATGAATTTAGGGTAATTCTGATGCGATAGTGTTGCAGTTGTCCATCCTAAAAATCCTTGAGAGCTTTTATTTGCTTCTCTGAACACTTTCATGGTGCTTTGTAGCTGGAAATAAGGTATTATGTGACTGTTGATAAAATGACATTTGCCAGAAGCACCATCACTTTGAAGAATATCCAAGGAACAAAAAGGAAATCAATGCAATTTCCATATAAAAACTTTAAATTTTCATTCAATTACATGTGGAGGGAAAAAAGTGTGTATTCTGGAAATAAATACTTCCCTCTTTCATATGTTTGGCTTAATACCCTTACAAGTTAACAATTTCATCTAATTATATAGAAGCTGCTTACTTGTATGTTGAGATGTTATTTATATTATCACTATTAAAAGTGGTCCATCGAGAACTTGAAGAACAGAAGTTAATTCTGCCACTTGAGCATGCTCATAAAATGTTTACTACTCGTACTATAAATGTATCTCAATTGTTCAAGTAGATGCCATATTCACACCAAACAATTTTTGAATCGACAGGTCCAGCAGTCCTTCACCAATCCCTAAGAGAGTTTTCCTGGAGCCCTGAAGGGAAAGCAACAACTAGGGAGTGCTGTTCAGTCCCGTGCCAAACCTTTAACCTTTATATAAATAAAGCAATAATTTGACAAAAGCACTTTCATAACACATCTAAAATGGAGATTAAAAATAAAATTTAAAAGGGAGAATAGCAGGAGAAAGCAAAGGAAAAGAGAGGAAAAGATATAGTGGCCTGGCTTTTGTCTACTTTAACCCCACTGACTACGTGATTTGTACATCAGAGACGATAACAGATACATCCCGCTCTTGGAGCCATTAGTGCTGTTCAAAGGTAGTCATTGTATGTCCTGTGAATCACATCTGATTCATTTCCAACATCTCTGTTCTGAAGGAAGAGGGTAAAACTGTGGTGTCTGCAGAAAATAAATGCACATGCCTTATTGGTAAAAATTCTGATCAGCACTATAAAATGAAAGATTAATTTAATATTTTTAATCACAAAAAAACCTCAGTGACTTGTTTCTGTAAGCCACATATACTTCCCATTTCCTTAATCTGACATACAGAGAATTGTCTGCTTGAAAGCTGAGTTTTGAAATTAGCATCTTTCTGTTTTTACCTATCAAACATAATCACACTGGGTATGGCTGAAACTTTTATTGCTCTCCTGACAGACACCTGGAGCCAGTGCTGTCAGTGCTCCTCTTTGTTAGCAGTGAAGAAGTGAGACGGACAGTTCTTGAGCAAAACGTTGAACAAAAAGCAGACTGAAGCCTTTTACAAGGACGTCACCTTTTGCAATGCAGAAAGATTCTCTTTGTTTGACTTTCTAGCACTGTCATATTTAGCAGCTCACCTTCCCTCTTCTCAGGCAGTTTTTCCCTGTGATGAACCTACAGTGTGAAGGAGACTAAGCTAATCACCAAAAAGCAGACAGAGGAATTCAGGTCGGGTTGTGAAGGTGAGGAAAGGGGTAGACTGTGCCTGAGCAGGCATTAACAGGCCCTGGGGCAGCATAGGCAGGAGCTGAAACGCTGCTGTACTTCTGAAGAGTGCACACAAGATTTTTCTCCAGTTCCAGGGTCACTGGCCCAGTGGTCAGTGCTCCCTCATCACCTCCTGCTCTTTTTGGGACAACCAAGAAGTACCCTGAGCAAGTTCTGTGTTAGTACAGGAAGCTAATAAAACATTCTTCTTTGTCCAACTGACGCTGCAGAAACTGGACCGTGTTCAGTCTGGATAAAAGCGCCCTGACAACACCTCCAGGCTGGCAGGCAGCTTTATGAGCTGGGGAGTTCAGAATAATTCTGGTCCTGTTTGGACGCCCTTACTCTGTGTCAAATCCACTGTAGTGGCTTCTGTGATGATATTGCAAACATTCTGTAGCATCCCGGTAACTTCTAAATGGGTTCAGCCAAGCGCCTGTCTGTTCATGTGCTGGAGAGCTACTTCCAGCAACGTCGCAGCACAGCGAGGATCACAACACCTCGCTGCAGTATCATCACACCACAGAATTACACAGCAAAATGGCCAACAATATTTTGAAGCTGTCCAGAGAAAGATTAATTGATTCTTTACTATAGCCTATTTCTAATCATTGCTGCCTCTCCAAGTGATAAGGAATATTTGCTTTTCTCCATCAGAATGGCTGCTGGAGCCATGGTGAATTATTTCTTTCATATCCTTGGAAACATATTATACAGCCTTAATTAAAAGACATTTTCAAAAGAATAGCAAAACACTTCTAATGGAAAAAGGACATTCTGGCTTTCAATAGCAAGGAAAATAGAGAGCATTTGTTTACTTTACTTGATATTTTATAAGCCATGAAAGGTCTTCTCTCTATATCTCACCTCCCGAAGCTTTGATTTGGTCTACTCTGTAGTATTTTGCTTCCAGCAGCAATCAGGGGCTGTAACACGCCAGCTTTCTCTTACAACAATTTTATTTCTTGTCTGCACCTACACTTAATACAAGATATTATTTAGAGAGGAGAAGAAAAAGTATCAGGAAAATGGGATCTCCAAGGCCTCAGGATCCAGAAGGTGGACATCAAGCTACCTTTAGTAAAGATGGGATCAGGACAGACTGGTGATTGTAACCATATATTAAGTTCACTAAACTGGAAAATTCTAACAGGACCCTTGGGAAGCCTTTTAGAAGAGGAGGCAGAAACAAGGTACAGAGTGGTGCAAGTTACACATCCCTGACTAACTCCCAGTGCTGTCAGATGATCCACATTCATATCTGGATTGGAAGGGAGGGAACAGGTATTACTACAGTGTTAATAAACAAAGACAATCGGAAGAGGAAAAGTTGCCAATTAGGAATAACTACTCAAACAAGGCTCCTCAACCAGCCTTGCATCAAGAGCAAGGAGAATATTTCTTCTTGCATTAAGTACAAAATTCATGCAGACTTTTATTTGGGAAACTGGATTCAACTGAGCATGAGGTTGATACCCAGTGTCTAATATGGTTCAAGACTTTTATTTCTAAACCAGCAAAGAATGTTAATACACAGAAATTAAAAACAAAAAACCCCAACTATTTGAAATGAATTTTAATACAACAGGTAAATAGGGTAGTAAATAACACTAGTAGCAAACATAAGACTTAGTTTTCTTGTACTATTCCTATGATACAGCTCAGGAGTAGAGCATGATTACATTCCTATCCCTGTCTAATTGTTATCTAGACATTCCAGCAATAAAGATGATGCATCTCTTCACTTAAAACATAGACAAAAAACACCAATGAGAAAAGCCACATTCAGTGAACAAATTCTTCAAGATAACTCCTTCTAGGAAAGCAAGTCTACCAAATCTTGTATCTTATTTTTCCAACCTGTTCGGAGACTTAGCACTTGGTAACTGTTCTTCACCAAAGCAAATCCACACAGACACATCTTCCATAATCTTATCAAATATGCATAAAACCTCCTAAGGAACTTTTAGCTTAATTTTTCTGGCTACAGTTGGCTATGTTTCCACTGAAAATTGAATAAACGACAAATAAAATGAGCCAACTTGGGAAGAAACTCACAGTGCAGGAGAAATAGAGCTGATTCTCTTAAAGCCAAGATCCAACTCCCAGAATTTTTCATTTTTAACAAACAAGAAAATGTTAAAAATGAAAGCTTGACACTGGGAATATGGTTTCCTGAAATCCATTCCAATTCCTGCAATTAATGTGGCACGTAAGCCAAGGACATGGAATTAGTTAGATTATATCTGACACACATGAACAAGTTTAACCTTAAAAAACATTAATAATAAATTATCCCTTTGTAAAGTCAAGATTGGTGAGGTTAGATAATTTCTGCTGTGACTGTTCTTTCTTTAAAAATTGGTCATAGGTGGAATCCCTTGCATATTCTTTCCATTTTAAATGCTTTGAAGGATGTTGCCAGCAAGAGAAGCATACAGGTCATGCCGCCCAAATCTGTCAGCATGGAAATTACATGCCTTGAATTTTCTCACCAAACTACATGCAGAATTTGAACTGACCACTAACCAGTGCAGATGGCAAAGAAAAGCCTATGGCTCTAGCAAAGTGTAACATGAACTGAAAAGGAAACACAGCATGGGAGCACCCTGACTTCTGGCCTTTTCTGCTCTAATGAAATATTTGAGGCTAACTCCAAGAAATATGGGTGCAGTATTCCAAGTTCTCAGGAATGTGAGGCCAACCAAGTAAATATTTCATGCTTAAAATATTTGCTCTGTGTGAGCAAAACATCACCGTTCTTATGTAACATGTTTGGGACAAAGATCTTCAAGCCACAGGCTCCAGCATGGCTCATTGCATTCTGCTATATCGCCCCAGCAGCTGCAGTAGAAAGGTACAACTAAAGGATGTTAATCTGCATGTGCTGCAGAAAAACACCACCACTGCTTGTGCTTACTACAAATATGCCAAAACAACTGCAAACAGAGCTTTGTTAATCCTAGATCAGAAATGTCCCCTCTCCTTATGAGGCTGTTCTCAGGAGCCAAGTGTTATTGTAGCAAAGACAAAGCTTATTTCATTTTTCTCCCCAGACAATTGCCGTCAAACAGGGACTTTCTGAAACATATTACAGCTTGTCTCACAGACATCTGGAGCCAGGGCTGCCACAGACACTGCTATTCAGAAGAAAAGTGAAAAAGACAGACAGCACTTCAAAATAAATCAATTGCATTTATTAGCTCCTTTTGCTGATGTTTTGGGGAAGGAAGGAAGGAAGGAAGAAAAGAGAGGAAGGGGTTTTCAGCATTAAAGGTCTTATTTTCTTTGCAATTTAAAACTCCTATTAGTTCTAGTCAGATCAATGGCATTAGGCACTTTCCAATAATTTGTCTGAGATAAAACTAGAGCTATAAAAGCTTCAGGATTTACTAAGGACATCTATTTCCATTCCAAGAGCTAAATAAAACCAGAAAGAAAAATAGATCAATTTGAGCCAAACTTACTTGGGTTTACAGTTGAATTTCCACATACTGAAATCAAGTATGAGTCTCAAATTTGCCTTGAAGAAGTTCAAAAGTCAGATCATTTGCTTGCACAGATTTAGGAGTATAATTTGAAAGAGTTCACACAATGCTCAATGCTGTCACCTTTGGAGCACAACTGATATTCACGCATTTTAGAAAATGTACTGCAGTAGCTGCAACATGCTGGAAAGTCAGCTTTTTCCACCTAATACCAAAATCTAAAGGTTTTATAAAATCTATACAGAATGGAGCACCTGAGAGAACAAATACAAAATCTTCTAATAAACTTTAAAAAATCTTTTTAGATCGGAAGAATGTGTCAGCATGCTCAAAGCTTCACACAGAAGGCTGGAGTACCACATACTGTTTGTCAAACCCAAATGAAGTCTTCTAATCACTCAGCAAAGTAACAGCAAAGTAAAGGCAATAAGCTGCCAGAATACTGGAGCTTTCTGAGCTATCTGCAATTGTGTTGTCTCATTTCTCTAAAAATAATACTTGTCAGCACAATTAAACACAGAAATAGAACAGCCAGGTCATTAGATTCAGTTTTCCTTTACACTAACAGAAATTGAGAGAGATGAAGTGAAATACAGAGTTAATTCCCAATTTGTACTGATGACAATCAGAATCTGGCTTAAATATGATCATCTGCTAAAATACATGAACTATGAATTTCAAAACAAAACAAAGTCTCTTCCTACAGAAGGCGACTGTGAAAACAGATGTCTCTGCTGTAAGAATGTTCAGTTTGATGCTATTATAAGAATTATAAAAACCAAGATCCATGGAAGCTTCCTTCCTGTTGGAAAATATAATATGGTTCACTTCACTAAAACAAACAAAATCTGCCATGTATAAAACCCAAACAAACCTACGCTACTCTTGCAGTCATTAACGGAGTTCCTACATTCCAAATTTCACTTGCTCTTCTCATAACCTGAACAAGGTCTCAAAATACTAAAATAATGTTTTAAAATATTTATGATTCTGCTTGTCTTCAAAAGTAAATCACTTAAAAGTGATTTGGTGAATGCGTGGGAGTGGAATGGGAGGGCAAGTAGGAATACTATAAACTTACTTTTTGAGTGCAAATAAACAGAATGTGCTGTGGGGTCAGTGTTGCTGTGGGCATTGTACTAACCACTGCAAAAGGGTATACTCAGATACAGCAATGTAGGAAAGAACTTCTGAGGCTGCAGACACTGAGCTCAAGCCAGTCCCAAAAACCAGTCTGAAACAAATCCTGCAGCGCCAAAGACCATGAGTAACTTAAACACACTGAGTAGGAAATAGTAAAAGAGTGGAGGGAGCTTCTTGACACCTGCAACAGCAGTCAGCATCCTGTAGCTCTCTACCAAATACAATGACTTCGAAACAGGCTCAGTAACACAGACTGAGCTACCTCCAACCTCCCCCGGTCAAGCTCTAAGAATTCTCGTCTGGCTGAAGGACAACAACTATTTTTCCTATCCAATATTTATTTCAAGAATTGCTCTCCCAAAAGACTTTCCAAAAAAAGCTTTTATGTCTTTGTCTTGGCTTTGAAGCTGACACTTGTCAGATGCACACCAACGTACAGACAGAAAATAGGAGCCTTTTGCTCAGCCCTGGCTTAATTGAAGAGAATTCCTTTCCAGAGTCTCAGAAGCAGCATCCTAACCAAGATACAGCCATTGCACTTTTCTCCTCTACACCAAAAGCCAGAGCACTTGGTGTGGTGGTGTGGTGTTTTACGATATGCCTACATGTTTCGTATGTTTCAATGGTTTAACCCTGTTACTCCTTTGCCCCCATTCCCAGTTGGTGCACCCCAAACCCTAGCGCTCCCCCAATGCTCCCTACATGGTTACTCTCCTCCCCTTGTTCTAGTCGGTTCCCCATCAATCACCCAGACCCCTCCCAGATCCAGACAGTTCTGTGTCCATCACTTAGAACCTCCCTGATTGTCCCTATGTGGCAGTTGTCAGTTCCCAGAGACCCTGCCCCTTCTGATACCTCCCCCCTGGAAATCCCCTAAACCTTGACGCCCCTTTGGAGCATGTGATCCCTTGCCCTCTGCCCCTTAAGACCATTGGGCTGTGTGTATGTCTGTCCCTGTCCATATCCCTCCCCCAGAGATCTTTATTGGTCCCTGGCCGGGCCACTCCCTTTTTAACACCCTCCTTTATAAGTTGTTGCACAGGCTTGGTTGGTGCTTGTTTTTCCTGGACTCCCTCTTGGAAATAAACTTGGAGTTGTATCCAGAGACAAGCCTCCTCGTTACCTTTTAGGTTCTCCCTCATTGGGCCTGCTGACAGCAGCAGCACCTGGAGCTTCAATTCCCCTGGGCAGAGCTGAACTCCAGAGGAGCCGCTTTAAAGCTTCAAGCCTTCGGCTGCTCCCCGCTCCTGCTGCACACTGCAGGTGCTGGCCGGGCTGCAAAGAGCCGTCACTGCGACATGTTGGTAACTAAGCCTGGGGTTTTACTGCTTCCAGTTGTCTGTGAACTGGATATCAATATAATCGAGGCAATGCAGAAGTTTTAGATTGGGCCATACAAATCAGCACACACTCTTACCATAAATGGTGGAGTGACTGGGTCGCAGTTTGCACAGAAACTGTTACCTTTAGGAGAAAACTTTGAATCTTCACAGCCAGATGATTTAAACAGACCAAGTTTAGAAACTAAAATTTATTATTTTCAGCAACAGATACCAGTAGGAAAGAAGATCTTAAGTGATTTTTGGACAGTTGATCTCTGCACCCATATCTACATATATAGATGAGACATCAGTTTATAAAAATTTCATGGTTATTCACTGAACTTCATGGTTCAGTGTTGCAACTGTTGAATGAAACAACTGTCAATTTATACTTTCATATAAATAAACTTGTGGTTTAATTTACCCTAGCACTAGTTTATACTTTGTTGCTCCCTTGATTCTTTAATAGTACTGGGCAGCTCTGCACCTCCAAAGCAGAGTGGAAACAGTGGAAGACTCCTAAGATGATTTGAATAATCCTGAAAAGCTTATGTAGAAGCACTTTTGACATGGAGTTTCTTGTGATTGTTCTGATTCCCTGATAGAACTGGCATAATCAAAAATGCATGTTGCAGAAATCCAGGGGAAACACAAAAGAACTTCAATTTCTACTCCTAGCACTGATAGACCAAGACATTATCCTTATGTACACTGCAGTGTGCATTTGGGGATCAGAGAATGACAATCTGCTGCCACACATCCATATCATCGCTACTGTGTCCATTACATAGTCCTCAGAAAGATATCAAAGTCAAATTAATAGAGTCAAAGTCCCTCTGGAGAAACTTGCAAAAGTCTGCACAGCTCTGTTTTTGCCACTAAAAAGAATTTGAAGGTGATAACACCACAGCTATAGCTGCCTTCTGCTTTTTGAATAAAAAATACAGCATTAAATATTCTATTCTATCTGCAAGTTAATTAGCAGCAAGGTCTGGACAACAAAAACTACTTTCTGGAACCTACATGACTTCCAGTGATGTAACACACAGGACCATCATACTTTAAAGAGATTATTTGTTTTCATGTATGAAATGAGATGAACAGAATACTCTGCTTAAAAAAGCAATTTCACTATGCAGTCACAGAAAGACAACAATCACATAACACTGCCTGTTATTAAAGCACTCTGAGAACAACATAAATTTGAAGTGCAAAAAACCTAAAAAGGGAAAGAAAATGTCACTGGTGACTAATCATTTAAAACTTGCTAAAGAGTCACAGACCTATGAAGTATTAACTTTACTACTACTTTACTTAACAAAAACATTTGTAGAAAAGACATTGCTGAGGGGGAAAAAACCATTCGAACAGTTTTCAGACATTTCCAGGAAGTGATTTATCTATTGGAGCAAAGGTTAAGGGCTCAGAGGAGCAGACAGGTTAATTTCGAATGCAGGAAAGGAGTCCAGAGAGCCAGTACTATATACGTTGGCAAAAATAACATCAAGGAGGAGATCCCAAGTTTTGACATCTATTCCTTTTTTTTTAATCCAGAGGAGAGACAAAGCGCTAAAATTTAATTTTGCTCTTTCTGAAAGTTAAAGGTGTCCTACTACCACAATCAAAGGACAGCATCGTTATCCAGATGGCTTAAGATGGCAAACAGTTAAGCAGAACCATAATCCTCCCTAAGGTTACACAGGGCAATGCCGAAAAGATGAACTAGGTCTCAAGATGACAAGAGAAAGGGAAAAACACATCCAGCAGCTCTACGAATTGTTACTTGCAGTAATGGCACAGGTTAACATCACACTTGTCATGAGACTCCATGCAATTTCCCACGGGGTCTTGAGGATCACAGCACTACAAACCAGAATTTTTAAAATGAAATTGGATAAGTCCTTAATAGGGTCTAATCACTTTTCATAATTTTGAGGATAGGGGAAAAGAAATGTTTGAAATATGGCTACTTTGGATTATGGCTACTTTGCATGAATCTTAAGAGCTTTCCCAAGGAATTTTACCATACTTTTTAATGCACATAATAGACGGGAATGGAAAACTATATACCCTAAATTAAAAAAACATATAGAAAAGATATGTCTGATAAAACGGCCAAGCACAACTCCGTACTGACAACCTTTCAGAAGAAAAATTATATCCGACATTATACACACATGTTCCTGAAAAGAGAGCAGCAAGCCACAGGTTCTCTGGCCTCCTGGCTCTGATTCTGGTCCTCCATTAGTACACTGGGGATGCTTTCTCCCCATCCCCAGGTTACCAACTGGTCCATATTCCTCTCCTGGTTTTCTCCAGACTCTGCTCACCTAAAATTCACAATCTATGTGATCCTCTTTCTCTTGCTAGCACAATTTCTGATTGTATTCAATTTTCCTCCCACTCTCTCTGTAGATGTATGATATCTTCATCACCCTCATTCTGAATTCCCATGTAGTTATTCTGGGCTTGTTTCTTGCCTCATTTTTTGCTTTATATTATATCAATTCTACTGAGCTTTTCCTGGCTTCCTGGGTGATAACCTAAATCTCCTGAACTCAGGGGAACTGCCTGCCAAGTCCACTGGATCACAGTTTTACTTTTCATGTAAGGAAATATTGCAGAGGGTTTTCTAATTCCTGTGATCATTTCAGGTATCTATAATCAAAATCTCAGACTTTAAGTACTATATAAATGAGAGCACCATAATTTCTCACACCAATCAAAAGACACGTGTGAAACACTGCCAACAGTAGAAATGTTGCTGTTTCTTCTGCCAGGAACGCTGGTTACAACTTTGAATCATCCCCTTGGAATAAACACACTTATTCTATGCATTATGCTAATTATTATTGAATGCACAAGTACTGCCGTGCTGAAAAAGTGAATAGCTGGAAACATTGCTATGAATTTAATCACAGAGATACAGAATGACCAGCACAAGTAAAGTAGATTATAAGGAGCTCTGCAGCAAAATAGCCACAGGTACAATATTTCACAGGTTTTGCCATTTAATGGCAAAACATGTGTAAAAGCCTCAGACTTGGTTAGAATCACAGAATTGCAATATTCACAACATGACTCAGCCTTAATTTCTGCTTGAAGCAGCTCTGATTAATCTAGTAAGAGGGAAGAAATTAAAGTTTGGGTTACTTTTTCCTTTTGGGCAAAAGTTGGTAAGAGATGTAAAGGGTACAGCAAATAAATTGAGGCCCGGTGATATTAAAAAAAAAATAAGAAAACATGGGAAATCACTCTGTATTCAGACACAACACACAGAGAACATACTCAGCAGCACTGGATTCCCCTTCCCTGAATGATTTGATTGACCCAAAGTGAGCCCCAAGGCTGCTCTAACAATCAATCCTGTCAGCCAGCTCCAAATGTGGCCTCACTCTCCAAGCTGACACTGCCTGCTTTGTGGACAGAACACTCGGAAAAACAGGCAGCTTAATGGTCAAGGCAGGAGTTTATAGAAAGGTCAAAATGTTGAAGTTGCTACTCAGTGACAATGGATTGCAAGGCCTGGATCTCTTAAATATGCAAAATCACTTAACATAATACATAATAGGAAGTTGGTAAATTCTTATTGTAAAGAGGTCTTGGAAATTACATGCTGAAACTATAATTTCCTACCACTTTGATAACAGTGATCCTAGTTAAGCAGCACTCTAAAATGGATTTCGTTACATTTTGGAAAGCAAACAGATACAAACATGGACAAAAGTTCAACTGCTCATTCAACTTAAGCAAAGAAATGCTTTCAAAGTAAAGAAAATGAAATTTTGGGCTGATTCCTTATGTATTCTTGTTGCAAAGTCACCATTCTTCAACGTCACAAGACTGATGGAAGCGTCAGGAAAATGCAGTGCTGGATGTCACTACAAAGGATTCTGGGCTCCAGCTGGCATTAGGTTCCCTAACCAGATTAGAGTGAGAGGCAGGTCACAGCAGATGCCCTGTCTCGGTTCATTACTCAACACCTGTTAAACTTGATTAACAGCCCCAGCTAATTATCTGTTGAAAGTAACTCATGCTGTAACAGATCCCAGAGGTCTGAAAGTTGACTTCATTTACGTGTTTGTCTCCTTTCACAAGGTCTTATTTAAGCATCAACAAAAAATGCCTTCCAGAGAAAAAGGGCCTAAACCTTTTATCCAAAGTACCAGTGGCACCTGTATATGACCTATTTTATAGTGTCAGATGTGTGCAGGGAAAGCCTTACAACAGGACATAAAGCGCTCAAAATACACACCTGCCCGGCAATTTAAAACTGTTTCCAGAGAATGTGCAATAAACTAGAGCCATGTGCACTGAAGCAGCTGAAACAGATGTCATGGCAGTCAAACAAAAAATGTTCTTATTTCAAATTCAAAATTCTGTGCTTTGGCAAGCATGATTTCCCTAACATAAATCAAAAGAAGTGATATTTCCCAGTGCTGAGTGCAAGAGAAATACATAATATAAATTCTGCTGTTAGCAAGGTAAACTTGACCCTCTCACTAGTCTAAAAAGACTAACAGTTTTCACACCAGTTTTAGCACTGTTCTAGATCTAAAAACAATCTTATGTTACTCTTTGCTACCAATAAACCCCATAGTCCATGAACTAAGAGATTCTGGTGGTTACTAGGTTTTCTGGGACACCAATTCCTAAATAACAATGATTTCTGCTAAGTAGTCTGGATATCTGATCACAAGAGATGCCCCACAGATTGCTTTCCGTTTTATAAGTACTCGAGGTGATGGGCCATGAGATGAGGTGTTCCACTTCTTTTGTCTGGTATTGGTGCCCCAGGGCACAGATTCAGGAGAATCAGCAACACACACTGCTCTTCCCCAGCTGTCTCCATGCCAGGGCATCTCCACTGCCCTGCAGGGGCAGTTGTACGTTAAGATCCACTGATGTTATTTGCTAGAGATTTATATCCAAACTTTCTTATACTCTACAATGCAAATGTTTAATGGGAGCATCACAAGTGCATCTCACCCGCATCACAAGTGCAGGCAGCTCCTTGCATTCTGCACAAATGCCTGTACCTGCATTCTTTCAAACTGCAAAGGGATTTTGAGCAGGTCCAAAATGTGAAAGTATCTGGGTACCACATGCATAACTTCACATGCAAGTCTACCATAGTTGTATTTTTTACAAACAGTGGGACACTACACACTAAAATCACTGAAGCCACAGCCTAAATAAGACTAAAGGTACAATGTTCCAGCAGCATTTCATACAAGTGTACCTTGGAGAGGAGAGGTTTAGAACTCCATTATTGGTATCATTTAGGGTTAGTGGGCCACAAAACTTCGGAAGACAAAACTTGTCTCATTCTAATGATAGAAGGAATTTCTGCATTTGACAAGAAATATTTCAAACCATTCATGTGAACTTTAAGACAACACATGCAAAAATAAGTAAATAAATAAATTTTAAAAAATTATATAAATAAATATTTAATATAAATAAAATAAAAATAAATAAATATCTACCAAATCAGGTATTTGAGCAGCCAGATCACCTTGTAATGAGATATTTATTCCAGCCAGCCACCATATTTCCTAAGCCTAGAACTGAAGAAGAGTTCTAAACACAAAACTAAAAGTTGAATGATACTGTGCAGAAAATAAAGGAGAAGGGCATACGAAGTCTATCAGGACACAGCGAGAGAAAGTGGACCACAACTAAAGAGCTGAAAACGTGCATCTGTCTCAAAAGATGTTTTTCCTTTCCCAGCAATATAAATTGATCAATGAAGACTTCACTTCTTGCAACCATTACATTGCTTATGATTATTCTAGTATTTCTTTAGTCTCCTAAATCATTAGTCATACCCAATCATTTTTATCTCTTCTTACTCCTTCTTACTCCTTTTATGTATTCCATCCCCTTGTTACCACTGGAATCAACCCAGATACCATCAGGACTGTCTGTTCTTCCTTTCTTCATGCCTCTTTCAGGCCATGAAATGACTGGTTAAAATAGAATATATATATATATATATATATATATATGAAGGATAAAAGAATAAAGTGGCTACAGTCATACTTAATTTTGCTGTATTAAAGAAATCAATTTTCTAATTTTCTGAAATTATACATTTTTTAAACCAGCCAAACTGAAAACAGTTAAACAAAATTAATTTTTTCTATAAATTCAAAATCATTACTTCTATTAGATCTTTGTTTACACTATTTTTTGGTTTTTTTTGGGAAGAACTGCATATGCAAGGATATAAACAAAGGAAACAAAATAAATCACACTACTATCATAAAGCCATAGGCAATTGTATTTCTCCTAGACTTCCTAACAGCAGCCAATATAAAAGTCATTAAAATATTTTTCTTTTCTTCAGACTATCATTTTCAGCGTAGTATTTCTATTTTTCCCCTTTCCATAGTATGTTATATATCCACATATTTAGTAACAACTCTGAAATCGCTTCTGTCCCTCAGCTATATCAGCACTGTACTTATCATTCTCTTCCCTTACAGGCAACATCTTTACTCCAGCATATTTTTAATCTTCCCTTTCTCGTATCACATCAAGATGTAGAATTGTGATTTAAAATTACATTATTATTATATTATTGTAATATTAGCAATCTCAATTATAGAACATTTGCTGTCCCTTCAAAACCTGAACACTTTTTCCCATGCTTGCAACTCATAGTTAGTAAAGGGAAGAACTGTTTTATAGATTGTCTGTAAACACAGACATTGCAGAGATTCATTTCACACCTCCAGCAAAATCTTAGTGACAGCGCAGGATGCTCCGAGACATGTGTTCCTTTCAGAAATAATGGATCATAGAAACATAAAAAGATGCAATTTCAAGCTCTAGTGGAAGAAGTGAAATTATCATGTCATCAGTCTAAATGTCATCTTTATTTCACATCCTACCACCAGGTTCCCATTCAGACACCTGCAGGAGCCAGCCAGACCAAGGGATCAGCAGTCCTTGTCTTCTTCATTTGCTTCTTTAAAAAAAGCTACCGAGCGTCTAGTCATTATCCCTGATTCAGAATCATGGCAAACTCGTCTTTTTATCCTCATATTTATGAAAATATTAATTGTTGCACAGCATGTATGTCTCTATAAATACACAGATGCAAAACAGCCCATAGTGGTAATACAGAAATAGAGAAAGCTCTTTTTCATCATTATTATGCCTCTGTAAGAGAAACATGAGGCAGCAATTTTATGGACAGTATTTAACTTGAATCCATATCAGAAACAAGCAAGAGTTGGGTGTGCCAGAAAAGCAGTCTTTTAATCCTGAATTTCATTTTTCTACATTACCTGTAATAGACATATTTTGAATTTTGAAAAAGAGAGAAAAATAAATTTATATATTCCACTAAATGAAAAGGTTTTAAAATTTGCTTTTGATTAGGGAGCATGACAAGTTTATGCACTTGTAGATGTGACACAACAAAGGGAAAATGGCAAAAAGTAGAATATAGATGTTGCTTTCCAAGAAAGTAAAGACTAATAAGGACCATGCTGATTTAGCTGGAGGACAGAACTAGGAGAAAGAAAACACAGTTCATTAATAAATACATATATTTATAAAGCAAGAAAAAAATTACAAGGATGGTCTGAAATATAGTTTCATGTTGCCATTTTTTTTAATTTTCAGGAAAAGAATCCTAATTTCACAATTTTGAAAGTCATCATTTATGGAGTATCAGAGCTACCTAACTCATTTTGGCAGCCAGGGGAATGCTGGAAGCTTTTCACAGTTCATCTCACAGCAGTTTTGCAATGTGATGGGAGCTCTGAAGCTCTACTGTAACCTATTGGACAGGCTGGTTTAGCCTTACAGGAAATAGAGCAAAGGAAAAGTGGTAGAAAAATAGAATAAAATGGGCTGCAAACATTGCTGAGGGAGGGGAAAAAAAAAAAAAAGGAACAAAAATGAGAAGTGAAGAAGGTGACCTGCTGCTGCTTGGTATCAATCTCAATCTTTGAAAAGACCCAGGTGCCACTGGAACTGTGTATCCTTCACGTCATTTCTTCAAAGCTTGGGTTTCAGAGGGGCTAACAGGAAAGGAATTGCAAGCTAAGGAAAATAAAATATGTTTATTTTACCTGAGTGAGAATCATGTGCATATCAGGCACCGAAAGTACACAAGGTATAAACCTGGCTATGAATAGGAAGTGGGAAACAAAGGAGCTATTAAAAAAATAACAAAACCAAAAAACAACCAAAACCCTGTCTCAACACTGAAAACAGGTAATGAAATAGAACTGTTCCATGAAGCAGAAGCAGCAATTAGAAGTAACCTACTGCAGGGCAGGCACAAGCTGCCTCTAACATCGCTGGAACAGCTAAGTGTTTCAGGACAAGATAAATAAACATACAATTTGTTATATGCACGTATGTTACAGAAAACAAAGGGTATTTCTCCTTTCTATAGAAGATAGATAAGTTCTAAATGGAATCAAAATCTGTCAGGGAAAATAAAGATTTTACTGAATGGATCATAAAGTTAGAAAAGTCATAGACTGACAGCAAAGGTGACAAAGCTGTCTGGGAAGATAAAAAAAAGGAAAACTAGTTACAAAGGCATGAAATAACCCCAGGAAAATATGGTTACCCCATTGCAGTTATCCACAAAAGACAACCAAAATTATCAGCTAATTCACAGAACCCAGCATGCTCACTTTAAACTTTCAGCACTTTTTCAAAGGTATACCTGCTCATCTTAACAGCTTCCTCATTTTGCAGTTTCAATTCATATTCCCAAAGCAGCAAAAGAGCAATCAAACTCAAAAATAGACAGTATTCTCTTTTGCCCACAGGCATCCCCAGGACATGAAAACAATGAACGTACTCGATACCTATCCCAGCTTGTGTGCCTGGTTATAACCAATGGTGCTGCTGCAAAAACACAATGAGGAGAAATGTCACCACTCATCAGCTGCCTTCTGCATGAAGAAGCTTCTCGTGCAGACAGAGGCATTTTTGGTTTATTTTGATTGTTTATCAAATTCCGTTGAGGCTCAGGATGCATCAGCTTGCATGTGGCTTCTTGCCAGGCCCACGAGAGACTGACATGCAAACCACAAACACCTTCTGCTGCTCAACACCAAACTTAACATACAGAATATGAGGAAAGAGTTTTCAATTCGTGTAGACACATTTCTATATTGTGATAGATTTTAGGGTAAACTGGTAGGTTAAACAATTCCAGTCTGCAGCCACACATCAGATGCTGCACAGCTCTGGAGATTATCTGCAAAACATCCAGCCCTGCATTGGAAAACATTCTACTTGTTACCAGCTCTCCTTTTCCATAGCCATTTTGACAGATGACAAAAATATCTCAAGGTAAATGGAAGCACAGTTATTTATACCTGCTGGGACTCTGGATATGGATTTTACTTAAAATATAGTCTTAAACTGTGCAAATTATTTAAAAGCTATAATGCATAATTTCCTACTGCGGAACTCTAGTGCATAGAATAAACTGTTATTCTGTATTAAATGTTCCATGTCCAATATTTGATTTTTTTCTTTTGGCCCTAGTCTTTTTATGTAAAACTTTCAATTTTGCTTATTTTTTTTTTTAGTTTAAAAAACTGTATCCATATTTTGTCACTTAGACTTTTATGAAGAGTAATGCACATGTGCATTTATCAAAAATATCAAAGTAAAACATTTTAATTTACATGGATAAGGATGCATGAAGGCATATGCCTTTTACAACTTGATAAAGGTGAATTCCCTCTTTTGGAAATGCATTCTAATGATGATAAATGAAGATATAGAGAATGTTTTTGAAGTACACTAAGTGACTGCACATCCTCATACATAGAAGTAATTATATTTTCCTTTCTTTTTCCTGATAGCAACAGATTTTATTATGGTCAGTATAAAAAATATACAGGTTTCATCCTTTATTTTTTTTTAAATGGCTTGGACACTGCCTTGGTACGCAGCATTGAAAAAATAGTTGGGCACCACTTCTGAAACCATCTTGGATTTCAGTATTGCAACTCACAGGTCTGAGTAAGAGTGCACAGGGTAGGATTACTTGGAAAAGAAATAAAAAAGGTAAGATTGTGTGTTTCCCATCCCAAAGTACACCAGCACCACATAAACCCTAGAGCTCTGTGCAGTCTGCCTTCTCTCCCACCCCTATGCCACAAGCACTCCACAGGAGGTTGTTGTGCAGTGCTGCACCATGAATGGATTCTTCACAATCAGTTCATGACTCAATAAGAGGAATCATGTCAATAACTGGTTTTCTGGCTGAACATTGAAACTAGAAAGTTAAAATAAAAAACAAACCCTCCAAGCAAACAACACACTAAAGAGCCCCAAACTGCTTTTGATTAAGTTATTCCATTATTTATCTTGTTTTTCCCCATCAGACTGCAATGAAATGGCACAACATTTTCTCAGTTCAGCACAATATAGTTAATTCAATCTGACATCAAATATTTATTGTGGGTGTCTATAAGGAAGGCAAAGAGAAAACAAAAACCTGCTTCAAAAAAGTTGAAGGTAGAGCCCAGTTCCCTTTTAACAGTACAGTTCAGGACTTAAAATGCCCTTCCGTAGGCCCCGAAATCCACGTTCACTTGCCTCTCTTTACTCCCTGGAGATGTAACATAGACCACTTGGCTGGTGGAGTCCTGTCAGTCTTACAGTTCATGCTGCTCTACTGCATTCTCTGGAGGAAGACTCCAGGAATCCTCCACAGAGTAAGAACTTACTCCTTCTCCCTCCTTAAATGATTTCTTCAGTATGTTCAGAAAACAGCTCTGGAAGGAAACAAAGGTGCTTAAATAGTTACAGCGTTTACCTAAGCAGGATTTCAGCTTAATCATTATTGTACTCAGTCCAAGGAAGGGACTTGGGTTCCTCTTGCAGAGGTCTTGTAGAGCTATTCCCTGAAATGCTCTGCAGTGCTTGCAGATACAAAGTTCTAAACTTATCCTGTGGGGATTTTCAATAGGAGCATATACAATCTTATTAAAGCAAAAGAAGCAAAACATTGCTTTATATAGATTTACTTACTAGCAATGTTTTTTCTGCCATTATTGAAAAAGTTGAGAAGCTACAAGAGCTTATAAATATGTATATTCATACACTGAAAAACAAGTAATGAGAAAAACATACATATTTACATACACTGAGAAGCTCTAACTCAGAAAACACATAGAAGGAAAATGTTACAGCACGTATCTTCTGAAGATAAATCAAGTTCTAGAAGTAGGAAACTAAATTCTGTCTTGCTTCTATTCATTTGTTCAAATGAAGGCAAATTTAATAACTGACTGCTTTTAAAAGTAAATTTTTTCTGGGTGGCAGTTCAGCATTTTGGGCACTTAAAACATGAGGACTTAAAAATGCTTCTGACTCTTTTTGCAAATACAATTTAGACTGTCTCAAAATTCCTCATGACAAAGTAATTTTATTTCACTTGTCCTGTTTAAACCTCACAAAAATCTGTTTCTTTGTACCATACAGCTCGAAAAGTTGCTTCTCGTTATTGTGTCTTTATAGGATGAAAACCCAAAGTTTTTTATATGCAAAACTAGAGCGGCAGATAAAATTTGTGACTAGCAATTTGTAAGAAATAAATGCAGGTGCTCTTCTCAAAGACAATCATATCTGCAGAGAGTAAAAGCAATCCTACCTCATTTAAGATAAAAAAAAGCGCACAGAATCACTTGGAACAGTGATTAGAACAGGGCTAGAGGACACAATATGAGCATTCAGCTCATTTATCATCTAAATTTCCTCCCAAACCCAGTTATTTCTTCAGTATTCCCACTATGGAGACCAGACAATTGCAAAAAATATATGATTAATGCTCCATTTTTCTTACCAAATAAATACAACACAGACAGCAATCTCCTGGTTACAATCTAACAAAATGGTCCCTAGAAGAGCCTTCTGTCCAGTCACTTTTAAAATAGGCAACAACACTGAGAAAAGGACAGAGGAATTGCAGAACTTTGGGTTTGACTGTCAATTACTTCCCATCATTCCCAAAGCCATGAACTTTACATCTCACCTACACAGTATCATCCTGTAACACGACCAGGTACTTTCATGACACTCAAGATTAGTAATTTTATTTTAAACTTATTTTAAATAGTGTCTTATTTTTTAAATGTCCAGTATGATTTGCTTCCTGCAATTATGGAATCGGAAAATAAAATCAAAGTTTCAGATTTACCATATATAGGGATGAGTTAAGTAACTAATATCCAAGCAACAAGTATATTAGAACTAATCCTCATTTTCCTCATGGAAAAATACAACCACCAAAACCCTAAGTGGAATAATCCAAGCTCTTGGAAGTGCACCCTAGAAACCAAGCACCATACTGCTATTTTTCCAGAAACGTTTCCCCCATCAAAATAATGCTGCCAATTTTCTCTATGGTGTTTTGAAAATTTACTATGCACATACACACAAATGCTCACGAAATCTTTTCCCTCCTTTCCACAAGAACACACACGTGAACAAAAAATCTTGCAGTGACGCTCACAAAGGGCTACAGAGCAAGTTGGCAGAAGCCCTGCCAGGTGACTCTGGCTGCCTGCTCTGCCCATCCTGGTGTTAAATATCACAGTGACTGCAAGAATTTACTCAGGAATACAAACCCTGAGCAGATCTTTGCTGAAGGTTGATTTACTGTCCATAATGCACCGACAACCTAGAATGTGCTTTCTGCAACAAAGAGGTTAAATCCAAGCTTTATTTTGTATAGACTGTTTTGCAAAATGGACTATTTATATACCTTCACTAATAGAATTATTTTATTCTACGGGTAAATATGATTCATATCCCAATTCTAAAGAAACATACACAATTACAGTACTACACAACACATCCAGCAAAACTGTGCTTACAAAGATCTATCACTTTTTAACAAATTAATGGTTATGACACTAAGCCTATATTAAAATGCTTGACTTGGTAATGTTCCTCAAACTACCCATTTCTGGATTTTACACTGTAATAAAATATTTAACTTTACACTCCTGATACCTCACTGGAAGTGCAAGTATTCTTTATAAAGTAGTCCCTGAATTAATGGATCCAGACCTTTCCAGTCTCAAACCCAAAGGAACTGGCACTGCCCACCAACCCCATTGCAAAAAAACATTTTAAAAGCATTGGAATATTTGCTTTTCAGCAAAGAGCTGTTAAAAATGTGCTACACTTCTGCGTGTATATCATTACCCAGCTAAATCCTCTTTGAATGCCTAACACCATTGTTTGCAAGCAGATGGCATTTAAGCAACCTTTGGGACTATTTTGGTCAGTGGGCTTTATGGTGAATAACTTTCTTTTACCTATTATAAAGGTTTGGTGACCTTTTCCTTGATTACCCTCCTGTACTTTAGATGTGAGCAGTGGGAAGAAGGAGTTCACGGAGCATCTTTGTCAAAAATCCCTCTCCACTTGGTTGTGCAACAAAGCCAGCTGGAGATTGTCATTCCAACACCCTCAGTCAAATAACGACATCACCAGACAGCCTCCCTCTGTTGAGGTTTGATGCTTTCACAGCTCTTAGTGCTAAATGAAAGGACCAGCTCTGCTCTTAAAAATCATCCACAGGTTTCTTTTGCTCACACATCTCTCGTGAGATGCAACTGCTTGTACATTGTCCCCCGCCCATACCTCTGGTGGCTGGAGGAACTTCTTGATTCTGCTGCCACTAAAAACTGTCCCAAACCAGGAGAGAGAATTGAACTGTGGTAAGAGTACGCCATGCAGCACACAAATAGAAACAGTGAAGCTTCTTCATCCTGTTAAGAGTTCAGAGACCAAGAGAATCAGAGGTGAAGAAAGGAAAACACAGAAGTGTGGAGACTTAGAAAAGGATTGAGTGAGGGAAGATCTGGTCAGATAAACAAGGGCAGAGACCATCTAGAGTGAATGGCACAGGAGGATTGTGCCCTGTGTAGAAAAGGGCAACAGAAATAAGCCCTGCATGGTGTGGTGCAAAGTAAGTTATTTCAGCTTTTTGTTTATTGAATATTCCTTAGTTTAGTGTGGTCCTGATTTCTCACAGCTGCAAACAGAGGAAGAGATGAACTTTGTATGTTACAAGGCTACATAAAACAGAGCTCTGAAAAATAATGACTCCAATTGAGTTCCCCAAATTAATTGATGTTTACACTCACTGTTTCTCCACCTATGAAGACAAATGAGCATAAAACCCATCCCATTTCTCAGCAGACATAGTGTGAGCAGAAGTTCATTACTTTTGTGAAGTACATACAGGCAGATGTGATAAGTATCACAGGAAAGTCTATAAAGCAAATAATACTGCAGATAGTCTTAGTACAGTGTATAAAAACTAGGGCCATATACTCAATCAGCAGGGAAGCAAAACTCTCAACAGCTGTTTCTGAAGCTTCCACCACTGCTTCTGTGTACTGAAAGATGCAGAGATCTGAGAGCAAAAAATAGTTTGATGATGTAATGAGAGTTGGCATGTATACATAGGAACAAAAAAACCTGTAAAAATTATTTTAATTCTGATATTTCCTAGCTCCTGACTGACTGTGCAATAAAACAAACAAGTCTTGTTCTAGGTTTTCTGTATTTATAGAGAGATAGACAAGATTGAGTTATCTTGATAGGATGGCACTCTTCTTCCTTGCAGTCTTCATTAGTTGTGTTTGGACTTCACACAACATGACAAGCTGTGTCCAGCAAATAAGACATGTTATTTTTCTGGTAATAATAATGGCTTTACTTACTGTAAATGAAAAAGCCCCTGTTATTAAAGTGATTACCAGAATGACAGATATTCTTCCACTGACTGCGTTGGAACAAGTTCCCTGCTGCTGAGATTACATTTAAAGCTTTCAAGGCTGACATGGGAGAAAGGACTCTGTAAAGTTGTCATTTTGGAAAAACAATGATAGGATTTTCATATTTAAATAAAACACTCTTAAATGCAAGAATAATTTCTGAGAACAGGCCATTTGTCTATTAGATAATAAAGTATTACCTGTAAGGATATCATGTGAAATAGAAATAATCATGACAAGAACGGAAAACAAGTTGAAAACAAGCTCAGATATGTAAAAGTGGCTTGCAGCTGACCCTGAGGAAGGCAGTTTGGTGATGTGGCACGTGCCTTTCCAACAGTGGCTACAGAACTGACAAAGCCAGGGAATGCTGGTACCTGACTGCAAGCTTGTTGCTCCTGACCTGCTTTGCTGGAAGCAACTGCTTTTTAGAGGAGCAGGTGGTGGGGGAGAGAGAAAATATACCACTGGAACAATTCTATTTTAGACCTTTTGATAAAAATGTTGTCACTGGTGTTACTTCAAAGAACAGAAACAGAAGGACAAGGAGGAGGGTGGAGGGAACAGGGAGTACATAGTGTGGATTTATTAATGCTCTGAAATGTTGTGTGAGGAGAAATTCCAGGAACACCATCAGAATTCAGGTCAAAGTCTAGAGGAAAGGATGTGGATATGGATATTCAGCATGAAGTGAAGAGAGGAAAATATGTGCTTTTAAATTTTTTTAAAACCTGCCATGCCTTTTATGAAGTTTGTAAACCAGCACGTTCTCTTCAGCCTCCTCCCATCCATAGTGCCATGCCCCATTCTTTTAAACCATCACTGCTAGGCGGCTCCCATATTGATTGTGTCACTCACCCTTCCATATATTATAAATTGATGTTTGTATTTTAAGACTTGAAATAATAAAAATTTGGAAAAAGCTTACGAAACACTACCAGAGCAGTATGTTAGCCTTTATTACCTGCAACACACAGCTGAAACCACATGCTTTTATAACTTTTCTCACCTTCCCCACAGCCATACAAGAAGGTTCTTGACAATATGAAGAGGGATGTCAATCTTACTTTGAGGTCAAAGGCCAAATATGTGCGGAAGCATCACACCAGAAGCTCTCTTCGGAAACAGCAGAGGGGTACAGAGGTGCTTTCATGTTGTTGAACTTGTTCTTCAAGTGAATAATGAACTTCTCTATGAAAGCACTAAGAGTACATATTTCATTAGGTACACTTTGAAATAGTGTAAATTTGCTGACAGCTCCCCCAAAACCTCACCAAGACCTCTATGCCAGGTAATACTGCTGAAAACAAGATCTTTTCTCTGAGAGCATTTTAAGATTTTTACAAAGTGCACTCTTGAAGTAGCTGTATGGTGTTTGTCTAACCCCTAAATTTTCTCTTTCTCCCCCCAATACATACAGTATCAGCATCCTGAAGAATTTTTCTGTTGAAGAACATAATTCCTGCTGAGTAGCACCTCTGCACATGAATTTGTCTTTGATTCTTCTGCCAATGAGATATGGTTTCTGTTTATTCAGAACAGAACACCACACGCTGCCTGGATACAAGCTGCTGCTTAAGATAAGCTGACTGTAATTTCAGGATACAGTGGTATATTTCTTGCCCTAGAATAATCTGACTTTACAGCAGCTGGATGTATGCCAATTTCTAATTGTTTGTCTTTAGACTGCTGGCTTTCTTCTAATTATTCTCTTCCTGGGATACTTGGCTTATCTACTCCTCATTTTGTGCTAAGTATTCCTTATAAAGTCTTCATAAGCTTTCTTTCCTTCTTGTATGTCTAGTATGTTCACGATGAAATAAATTCTTTGATTATTCCAAGCCTGGCAGTCGAAACCTTTCCAAGTTTTAAAAGCCCATGCTATCTCATTTTCCTTCCTGTAGCCAATAGGCATTTCAGTGATTTCTTGGCATTTGAAACCTGCCATCCTCTCTCAACTAACAAGTTGCTAGGACATTTTACAGTATGTTTACAAGGAATCTGGGAAGGCTTGTTTGTCCAGCAGTGTCTCTTGTCCACTTTGATGCTGAGTTCTAGTAAATGAATACACCTTCCTGGCACTTAGGCAATAAATTATCTTTCCATAAGCTCTGGTTTGTCCCTACCTTTCAAATCTGGTAGGGGAAAGTAATTTTCTTTCAGTTCTTGTCTTTATATGTGCAAAGCTCCATAAATAGAAAAGGCAGGGACAAACAGCATTTACTGTTCATACACACCGCTATTAAAGGAACTACATGCAATTTGTGGCTATTTTGCAGTCTCATCCTTTTGGGGCAAGAACATGTTTTGGTCTGTGTTGTAATTAGTTTAATAGCACTCCTGATTTCCAGGTTGTGTCCCTAGGAGCCAACATACAACAAACAGATATTATTATTAAGCCTGGGAAAAGCATCAAGTTTTTTTTTAAATGTGATTAGTCTCTTGGCTTGTGCTAGTTAATAATTGGGCATCATGTTCACCCTGTCCACTACACAAAAAACAAAGCAGACATCCCAAGAGGCCAATTATAGACAGACCTCTGGAGAGCTACCAGTGTTCTTGAAGGAATCAAACTACCTGGTATTAGATACCTTTTCTTCTTGATGAGAACTGCAACTGGTATTTTATGCACTTTTAAAAATAAAACCTTTTTATACAAAGTTCAAAATACCTCTCTGGCTTCTGGAGTAAGCATGTGTCTGCCTAAGAAATTAATTTTATTCATTTTTTAACCCCAAAATATTTTTTAATTTATCTATTAATTTATACTAAAAATAGCTCCTTATTATGCTTCATGCATAATAAGGGAGAGTCTGTCTCAAAAAGGTTACATTTTAATGAGAACATTTTTAAAAACATGGGCGGGAAGTGGAACAATTATTCTGCCCTGGTATATGTAGAAACGGAGACACAGAGGCTTAGATTCTGCCTAATTAGCCCTCCTGCTGCTTTAGGCACACTCTATCATCCATGGAGAAACTGCCATTTCTTCCACAATGTCATTTCAGAAACTAATCCAAGTTCTTGGAGCTTTCAGTGACTGTGATTATAGTGTCACTATTGCTGAAACAGAGAAAATGGGGAGGAAGAGGCAAAAATCTTTTCAGCACCAAAGATGGTCACTGCAAGACCAGAGACTTGGCCTTGTGTCCAGTAAGATTCAGTGCAGCTCTTTATCCTATTTTACATCTTGATTCAAAACCTACTGAATTCAATGGTCAGACTCTTAGGAGCAACCAAGATTAAATCTTCTATTAAAAAACCTTGCAGTTACTAATTTCGTATGATGAATCCAACTATAAGAAAGAGTGTCTTTAAATATCTTGAGATTCAATGGTAGAACAGTAGTAATTAATCACAAACCTTCTGAATTATTATTCTAGGAATATAATTACTTTTAAAAATATTTCTGCAAAGTGAAAAAATCTTAACTGGGGGGAAATAAATGTATATATATAGCTCTCAAGATACATCCTTTTTTTAAATACACCCCTCTCACTTTTTTAAACAGAACAAATGACAGCACAGCATGAACAATAAAGTCCACACTAGATTATTTTACAGATTTCAATAAAGAGCCCAATGGCAATTCCTATACTGTACTTCATTGCAAAAAGTCATACCAACATATAAAAGTTCTGCAAAGTGATTAAAAACTAAAAGAATGAAAGTATGTATTCATGTTAAAATGAAATCACTTCAACCCATATTTAGGCTCCTAAAAGTACTGAAAAAATCTGGAAGAACTAGGTTACTCTAAGTGCTGCCTGTTTGTTAGAATCAAAGAGACAGATCAGAAGGTATGGCAACTAATGACTACATGATCAAACCAATTCAGAAAAGTAGCTGTAACTTACATAATTCCCACAAACTTCAAGGGGTTTCCTAAGTTTTGTGGTTTGAAAATAAAGCAATTCCTCTAGGAAATGTTAAAATGGAATTAAACATCATTACAGAGATTTTGACACATTGCCCTCCAATGATCCAAATTACAGAAACAGGACTGTGTACATAATGATGTAATTACATGCGGTCATGGACAGTTTAATTACCACATGCCTGAGCAAACCTTTTTTTAAAAAAATTGAGGGTACTGTTGGAATTTTCTTACTTTTATACCTGACTGATTTTAAGTATATTGATAGTGTAGTCCTAGATTACAATGCCGGTACATAGAAATTCATTCCCTTCTGGAGCAGCACAACATGGACAAAAAGCACATACACGCCATGGATTAAAAAGTCACCAACTGGCATTAAATGATACTTCATGTCTGTTTTTCTTCTTAGAAATATTGGCTGTGGTCAGACAGAACTACAAAAGGTTTTTATTAAAAATTAATATTCACCAAATTAATATTCACCAAAATTTTTTAAAAATTTTTGGATAGTCAGCTGCATCTTTAGTGCCTAAACACTGCTTAAAACCTATTCTTTGTTCTTACATTGTTTATAGAAAGTGTGACACACCTGATGCACAAAGTATGTGCCCCTGAGAACAGCACAACACTGCAAAAAAAGCTGCCAAGCCCCATTTTGGGACCCACTGATGCAATGCTGCTCATTGAATAACTACACTGTAAAGTCATTTGCATTAAAGAAAAACGTGCCTGAATCAATGGCGGGCTCCACACGGGAGGTTCTACTGGCAAGGCAGGGGTTGTTTCAATTGTACATTTATAAAAGACTCTAATTTTGCTATTAGTCAGGTAACAATAGTTTTCTCTAGAGATTCCCTGCATTTCAGTGGTCACATTTGATCTATAAATAAACTTGACACTTTTTAGAGGAGTTTTTTTAACCTTCTCATTAATACTTAGGCTTGATTAGCCAAGCCCAATGAGAAACACATTTCAAAAAATTGCCTAATGGCAAGGGATGGCAAGGAATGACCCACATGACATTTTGAAGCTGGGAGGAAGCACTAAACTGCCTGTCCTTCATTATGATGAAATGCCAGTGGGGTTTGTGGTTGACAGTGGGAAACCAAAAGGGTGTCTTCGATTTTCCATTAAAAAGAAAGCATACACATAAATTCCTTAATACATCTGCACTCTTACGCTCCTCACTAAAAAGATATCATGAGAAGTTTTGTTTCTCCTAAATATTTGGCAGCACTGGAAGCTACAGTCAAATCTTCAGTATTTATTATTCACCAACTAATTAGAATTCAGAGTAATGAATATAAGTCCTTGCTCATCTAAATATCTGAAAATCTCACACAAACACCTTAAGAATCTACAGCTGTACTTAGGATTCTGCATTTCCAGCTACAAATGCTGTTCCTTCTATGATGAACATTTGCATCTTCATACAACCCTCCTCTGTCCCATGACCTCCACAGGCTGGACAGCAGCTTTCCCCAGTCCTACATCTGCCAGCAAGACAGCAGCAAAAGGAGCCACGTTAGAGCTAGGATGAAGAGCAGGTAGAGGGTAATTTATACTCAAACCCATTAAGAATCTTTTTTGTTTTATTCTAAGCTTGGCTTTGCCTCAAGCCAATTCTCATTATTAAATAAAATCGATTCATCATTCCATAAGTGGGAATATGCATTGCCAAAAGGGAAAAGCACCCAACTTTGCTGACCAGTAAATTGCTCACAGACTTTTACAGAGAAACAATTTTTCCTGAAAACAACATTCAATTTCTGTTCTTGACTAAAACAAAAAGGCACCTTATACAATAACTGCTAAAGCCATGCTTCTATTAATATTAATACCAAAAGCAAAATATCTTTGAGACTGAAAGGAAGGCAACTCTGCCCTGTGAAGCACCACATAAAATTAAAATTCAGACACCTTCCTCGATCTGGAATCACTTTAAACCTGCACAGTTAAGAGTCTGTTCAAGAAGAAACCCTTTTCATCCATATAATCAGTTTTTTACATTCCACTAATAATTTAAGCACTATCCTGTATAGTAATTACCTTTAAATGTAATTTAAAATGCAGTAGCACCTTGAAAATTCATTCTTGGGGGGGAAAAGCATCTCAAAATGGAGACTATCATTTTAAGAGGACGAGGATGGCAGCAGCCAGACAGACGATGAATGAGTGTTACCACCCCCATGTGCACTACTGGCACATGTTCTCTCTCAGCATTTCACTTGGCAGCTGTAGGCAATTCACTGGAGTTACTGCAGGACATGTTGGAATAACCAGTGGTACATCACATGGAAATGCAGATGATAACTCATGTCAGCTCTATTGGGGCCTGCTTTTAAAACATACTTTAAGACAACACTAATTGCAGAGAAAACCCTATTTGCTTTAGATTTTATTTCCAAGGGTTCAGCTGTTTATCCCCCTGCAGATCCAAACATTTACTGTACTCTGAGAGTTCACTGTACTCTAGCAATTAAATTAATGGCTGCAGCAACAGCAAGAAATCCTTTAAACCCCTGTGGGCTTGTTCCTTTGATTAGACTAGATCAGTGAAGCTACAGCTATTTGCAGGCAGATTAGATAGGCTCGGGTTTTATTGCCATTTGCACTAGAGATTGAAAGGTCATGTTTGTTGACGTCTTACCAAAACCCATCTGTGAAAGTTTACTTTAAAAGTTATTCTTCAGGAAGATTTTAAATTTTTAAAAGGTACCATATGGACATAAGAAGAAATAAGCTAACCAGGGCAATACAAAGCAGAGCACTCCACTTTTGCAGCAAGCAGCAGAACTTATCTGGCACCCGCACATAATTTTCTTTTCTCTAAAAGCAAAGTTTAAACAAATTACAAAATATCAGGTACTATTAATATTAGGCTTTGGGGATAAATCACAAGGTAGTTCACAATCTGCACCTCTCTGATCTTGTTTTGGCTGGGAGAATGAGTGTCCTTTCTGCCATGCTATTTTTAAATGCATCATGCTTTTTTCCAGTATTTAAGAATGTTTATGGTGATGATGTCATAGGTAGCAATGAGAATCTCAGAGCATCTTACAAGCATTTACATTCCTATTCTATTTGCAGTGTCAAATGCCAGACATTTGGGGATCAGAAAATATCTGCTCAGCCTTGCAGGAACAGCACTGCCATTCCTGAGTTTCTGAGACAAAGATAAAAGAATAGGGAAGTTACTGGCCGAGCCAGGAAGTGAATCCAGCCTTCCACAGACCTTACTGCCAGCCTTACCAATGAGCTGATCACTGTCTCCCAGGATTTGCTCCTTTGCAGTAACACAACAGTTGTGCTTGAACGGTAATGATGCTTTGAGGACTTCCCCACCAACAGCAAGATGACCCCAGAACTCAAACAAAAAGTTTGTCATATATATATATACTGCTGAGAAACAGGAGTAAACTTTAAAAAAAAGAATTTTGATCAAAAATGTGTGGCTTTCCACGCAATCAACCAAAACAACACTTTCCTTGAATCTACTCATTCAACACACAGCACAACTCAGAGCTCCACTGGACATTAGTGCTCAAACTGCTGAACTGTTTGCTTGCTTTAATTTCAACACTAAAGTTAATAATACTACTCAAAAAAACCACAGTCTAAAAAGAAAGTACTGTGTAATTTGCTACCACATTATTTACATCACCAAAAATTTTTATTTTCTTTCTTTCAGATTTCAATTCATATCTAAACATTTCATCAAAATAAGTATTGTGATAGATAGGATTTCCTTCCCCTAAATGAGATTTCTGTAACTTGGTTTTATGAAAGATGGCAGATTTTTAGATACTCTGGGTTTTTAATACTTGATAATTTTTATAGTGAAATTTGTTTAAACAACTCCAGAAAAAAACACCAAAAACTATACATTTTAAAAATGTAAAAGATTTTGCCCTTTTTACCATGCAAGTTTCACACCAATTTATTCTACTCCTACAGTACTGCCCGGAGTAGGATTGCCTCAAGAAAACAAAACCTTTAACTAAACTCTTATGAGAGGATAAAAAGAAATTATACTTCACTTTTTTTCTTCGCCATATTAAATAGGTCTCTTAGGCCATTACATTATAAGTCTGTAATCCTACTCCCTGTCTGTGCCGCTGGTGTGGAGCAGATGTCTTCAACCCTGCTCACAAAGACAGTGCTTTCTGTATGGATTTATGGCTCCTAAGGAGATGAAAGGTTTCTACATTTAATTTTGAAAGATGTGACTTCACCTGAAATATTCAGATTTAAGACTTCTTGCAAACAGGAGAAGTATTCATTCCTCCATCCCTGTTGCAGCCCTGGAAATTCCAGTCATTTTTTCCTCTTTTAATTGATAGTACATGGAATTATGCTAGAACCATAATTTAAAAAACAACAACAACAAAAAAAACAAACAAAAACAAACAAACAAACCCCCCCCAAAAAAAACAAACTCAAAAAGGATATGTGTGACCATTTCCCAGCAGTTTACAAAATGATCTTTATTGTGATATATCATATTTTCTTAAAACACCATATAAAAAATGCATTCAGAAAAAACATCTCTTCTTTGATCAGTCAGCTCTTGAAAATTCAATTTTTGCTGTGTGTTTTATTGTTTAAAAATTTCGAGGGGTGTGGAGGGTTAGAGAAGACAGGAGACCAATGCCACACATCTTTCTAAAAGTCACAAGATCAAAAAATGAATGCCCTTGAAGTATCTTTCAAAACATTCAAAGGCAAAATTTCCAGACTGTTCCTTATGTGTTTCTCATTATCTTGGCTCCCCAAAAGAGTGCCACGAACAGACAGTGCTGAGTTGTTTTCTATTTCTAGAAAATACACATCTCAAAATCAAGCACCAGTAATTCCTCATTTCCATCTGATATTTTTCAAATATTTATATGACACTACAGAAATGTGTTGTAAAATAAAATGCAGAACGTAATAAAAACTGATCTTAAATGTTTTCCAGTTTCAAAAACCACAAAGTACTTTATGGCTTCTATACCTGCAGCTTTTCAATTCAATACCTGTGCAGGAATCCACTGAGAACAAGCATGTAAGGAAACCACAAGGCAGTAAGAAATCTGGGCTGTGACTTATCTCCTGATTTCATCACTCCTTCATTTCTTCGCACCCTGCAGCACAGCCTTTACTTGATCACAACTTCGCTAAGGAGTCTAAGGAAAGGTGTTATTATTTCATATATAAGGCAGTAGGAGCAAAAATATCTCCTAGACTTAATTTTTGCACATCTTTCTAAAGGGGAAGAGAAAGCATGAAACCAACTGGGTAAAGTTTCTGTGTTGGTTTTCTAAAGAACACCAGAGACTAAAAATTCTTTGCATTCAAGTGAAACCCTCTAAGTCTTCCCAAAAATCTCCACTGCAGTTTCAAAGTTAAAATTACTTGATTCTCTAAACAATAAAGTTCACAAAAGAGAAATGAGGAAATGTATAAACTCTATGGCATCTTTAATTTTTTTATTTGTATACTCTCTTTACACCATTCACTGGTAACAAAACAGGGAAATTAATCATTCAGTCAACTGATATAATTCAATAAACCACTGAACTTGAATGCTCATCTTGGGTAACAGCAATTTACCAGTTGCATGACTGGAAGAGTTCTTTGGAGAGAATTCAATTATAAAAATGACATTTTATCTGCCTTTCTTTCTAGGCTCCAATCTCTCATTTTGGGTTCTATAATAAAAATGAACACCAACCACAGAATCACATGTTTATTTGCTATTTCTCATGCTTCACTGTCTTTAAAAGTCAGCCATATGTAACTCTCTTAACTCAGAGTGACTAAGGAAACATGGACTGGTAACTTGAGTTTATAAAATGTAAATATGTCTTCATTGAATTATTGCATGTGGTCCAGAAAAATGGCATTACATACCAGCCAAAACCCTTGGATGCATTTTTTGGAAGTGAACCTATTCCTTCTTCTTTTTCTGTGTTAACCAAGTTTTAAACCTTATGAGCTGTTATTTCTTTCCTCAGTTGGGAATATAAGGCTTTATGTTAAGCTGGAAAGGAAGTTCTTACACCTAGGAAAGCCCATTTGCCATTGTTTTGTGACACAGCTGCCTAGAAAATTTACCAAAAGTATTACACCTGCCAGATGTTGCTTCTCAGTGGGAAGCATGTCCGATTGCCTAGCAGATATGTTTCTCTTCCTCACAGGGTTTTTTCCTAGGACTTCCTTTTTTTCCTCCCAATCTTATGGCGTTCAAAAATGCCTCAGCTATCTGGAAAATGTGAGAACTTGTATATTAAAATATTTAGGTACCCGGTTCATTGAACCCTTAGGGTCCTGTGTTGTCATTATAGTGGGAGGCCAATTTTTGTGACGTTTTCTGTCCCAGATTAGCCCTGGCTAATTTTTGTAATGCTCTTCAGTCTAGAGCACCTTTTCAGGTTTTACCACCAATTCAGAGAAAACATGAATGGCATTTGAGTTCTGTAGCCTTCCTGCTTAAGGACACCAGAAAATGACAGTCAAGATTCACACAACTGATATTTTAATATACTGGCAAATAGGCAGATGGGAATGAGGTCCTCTTGTTAGACATTCAGGCACAAGGAGGGGCTTCCTCCGGCCATCAGAGGTGCGATTAAAAGAAGGCTCTAGGGAGCATGGCAATCCGGAGTGGAGAAACGGGCATGGCACATCTTTGAGGGTGTGGCACGGCAGTTTGTGTGGCAGTTCGTGCAGGCAGGGCAAGCAGGCAGGGTTGCAGTCATCCTCCTGCTAGTGGGGTTTTTATTTTGTGTTGGGGTTTGGTTGGTTGGTTGGTTGGTTGGGCTTGGGGTTTTTTCAGCAATGGTCTCCAAATGATCAAAAGCTATAGCTAGTAAAAGTGTACCAACCCAAACAGAGCTCCCCAAGAAGGATGCGTCTGTCCAGACCCCTTCCTGTAAGGAGTGTCTGAGCTTGTCAGTAGTACCAGGAGATGGTGCAAAAGACGCCTGTATGTGGTGCAAACAGGTGAATGATCTCCTCTGTCTGGTGGCTGAGCTTAAGGAGGAAGTAAAAGACTAAGGAGTACTAGGGAAAGTGAAAGGGAAATAGACTGGTGGAGTTTCACCCTTCCATCCCTGAGAGAAGCCCACCAGGAGTCAGAGCACTCCCATGCCTCCTACCATCAGGCTGTAGAGAGGAGACCCAGTAGATGAAGGAGAGTAGAAATGGGTCCCTAGTCAGAGAGTTAATAAAAATTCTTCCTGGCCCCCATCACCTACCCAGGTGCTACTTCAGAATAGGTATGAGGCCCTGGATCCAGAGGGTCACCTAGATGACATTGAAGAATATAAAGTGCTTGGAGAGCCTCCCAATTACACTTCATCTGTCAGATGGATCACTACCTCTAGCATTAAAAAGAAAAGAAGGGTAGTCGTAGTAGGTGACTCCCTTCTGAGGGAAACAGAGGACCTTGTATGTCAACCAGACCGATCCCACAGGGACATCTGCTGCCTCCCTGGGGCCCGGGTACAGGCTATTACCAAGAGACTCCCTGGGCTGATTAAGCCCTCTGATTATTACCCACTGCTAATACTCCAGGCTGGCAGTGACGAGATTGAAAAGAAGAGCATCAGGGCAATTAAAAGAGACTTCAGGGCTCTGGGTGGAGTGATTGATGGGGCAGGAGCACAGGTGGTGTTCTGCTCAGTCCCTTCAGTGGCAGGTACAAACAATGAAAGGAACTGGTGAACCTGTATTATCAACAAGTAGCTTAAGGGCTGGTGCCACCAGCAGAATTTTGGGTTCTTTGATCACAGGACAACTTTTACAGTGCCTGGGCTGCTGGAGCAAGATGGCCTCCTTCTATCTATCAAGGGCAAAAGGATTCTAGCCCATGAATTGGCGAGACTCATTGGTGGGAGGGCTTTAAAGTAGGTTCGAAGGGGGAAGGGGATACAACTAGGCTCTCCAGAAACAAGCCCAAGGGTGGTAAGCCACAGTCAGGGGCTGAAATCAGCAGCCCAGCTGAAGTGCATGTACACTAATGCACGCAGCATGGGTAAAAAATAAGAGGAGCTGGGAGCCATGGTACAGCAAGAAAGCTGTTACATAGTCACCATCACAGGAACGTAGTGGGATGAGTCACATAACTGGAGCACTGCACTGGATGGCTACAAGCTCTTCAGAAGAGACAGGAGAGGGAGAAGAGGAGGAGGGGTGGCTCTTTATATTAGGGAGGCTCTCAATGCCATGGAAATTGAGACTAATGATGATCAAGTGGAGTGCCTATGGGTAAGAATCAGGGGGAAGACCAACAAGGCTGACATCCTGGAGGTCCCAGATGACTGGAAGCTGGCCAATGTGACACCCATCCACAAGAAGGGCAGGAAGGAGGATCCAGGAACCTAAGGGTCTGTCAGCCTGACCTCAGTGCCTGGCAAGATCATGGAACAGATCATCTTGAGTGCCAGCACATGGCACCTACAGAATGGCCGGGGGATCAGACTCAGCCAGCATGGGTTTAGGAGGGGCAGGTCGTGCTTGACCAATCTGATCTCCTTTTATGACCAGGTGACCTGCCTAGTGGATGTGGGAAAGGCTGTGGATGTTGTCTACCTGGACTTCAGCAAAGCCTTTGACACTGTCTCCCGTGTAAACTCCTGGAAAAGCTGGCAGCCCACTGCTTGGACAGGAGCACTCTTTGCTGGGTTAAGAACTGGCTGGATGGCTGGGCCCAGAGAGTGCTGGTGAACGATGCTGCATCCAGTTGGTGGCCTGTCACCAGTGGTGTCCCTCAGGGATCTGTGCTGGGGCCTGTCCTGTTTAATATCTTCATTGATGATCTGGACAAGGGGATTGAGTCCACTGTCAGTAAATTTACAGATGACACCAGGCTGGGAGCATGTGTCAATCTGTTGGAGGGTAGGAGGGCTCTGCAAAGGGACCTGGACAGGCTGGATAGATGGGTGGAGTCCAAACAACAACATGAATTTTAGCAAGTCCAAGTGCTGAGTCCTCCACTTTGGCAACAACAACCCCCTGCAGGGCTACAGGCTGGGGACAGTGTGGCTGGACAGTGCCCAGGTAGAAGGGTATCTGGGGGTACTGACTGACAGCAGCTGAAAATGAGCCAGCAGTGTGCCCAGGTGGCCAAGAAGACCAATGGCATCCTAGCATGTAACAGGAATCATGTGGCCAGCAGGACCAGGGAAGTGATTCTTCCCCTGTACTTGGCACTGGTGAGGCCTCACCTTGAGTGTCCAATTCTGGGCCCCTCAGCTGAGGAAGGACACTGAGATGCTTGAACACATCCAGAGGAGGGCAACATGGCTGGTGAAGGGCTTGGAACACAAATGCTATGAAGAACAGCTGAGGGAGCTGGGGTTGTTTAGCCTGGAAAAAAAGGAGGCTCAGGGGTGACCTTATCACTCTCTACAACTCCCTGAATGGTGGTTGTAGCCAGGTGGGGGTCAGTTCTCTTCTCCCATGCAACCACTGACAGACTGAGAGGACACAGTCTAAAGCTGTGCCAGGGGAAGTTTAGGTTAGATGTCAGAAAAAAATTTTCACTGAAAGAGTGATTGGGCACTGGAATCGTCTGCCCAAGGGGGTGGTGGAGTCACTGTCCCTGGATGTGTTTAAAAAAACACTGGACATGGCACTCAGTGCCAAGGTTTAGTTGATGAGGAGGTGTTAGGTTAGGTCATAGGTTGGACTTGATGATCTCTCAAAGGTCTTTTCCAACCTAGTTCTTCCTGTGATTCTGTGATTCTAAGGTAATACTATGGAAAATTTGTAGTTGACTGCAATCAACAAACTGGTTTCAAATTTAGGTTGCTAATTTGTCATATTTGAATTTACACAGTTTGTGCACTCCTGCAGTATCACCTGGAGAAACGTCCCTTTAGAAGGACTTGGCTGTACATGCTTTCACTCTTGTCTGATTATAGTTCATTGTTTTCATCCATAAACTGGTTGTGCTGAGTGAGGTCCATTTTTGAGATATTTAATTGTAAACAAACTATAACAGGTACAAGATCTAGAATAAGAGTCTATGGACCTAGTCATTAGTGAAAGCACTTCCTAGGGGAAAGATGATCAACTCTATTAAATACTCTATTGTTTAACCCCAGTGATTTTTGTTAGCAAAAAAGACACTGTATAAAAATAGATACAAAAGCCTGCAGATACTAAGGCCCTATCATGCAACTATGTTCATGATAAAATACAGTATTTATGGTCCCCAGTAGCCAGGAGCAGGGACTCCAGTCCCAACCACCTCACCTTGGCAAGTCTGTCACTGGCCTTTACAAAGCCTTTGGAAGGTGTCAGGAAGTGGCACAATATGGATCGAATTTGCACCCTGAAGAGTCTGTTTGCCTGGTGCCAACAGCAAAGAGATCACACAGCAAACCACCAAGGAAGAGAAGACTGGATCAACCACAGCATAACAACAGTTTTCCAAAAAGGATGTCCTGAGCACAAGCCACAACTTGACAAAACTTCAGAACCATCTTGAGGAGAAAGCATTTGTCACAGCTATTTTCACCAAATCAGACAGTGCAAGTGTGACCAGCCTGTCTTCGTCCTGTCACCCAATGTGGCCCCACTGGGCACAGCCTTACCAAGGAACAGGCTGCAGACACTCCTCCAGTGTGACACCCACAAATGAAGAGACATATTATAACACAGACTCTTGAAAGCACAAAGATTAAACTATAGCGCTTCTGCCAACTGCATTTATTTCTAGTCCATGGATACCACTTGGGGAATATTCTTTTCATATCATCTTTTATTTCAATTTAAATGAAGCAGCATTAGCAGCATGTTAAAGAGTTCATTCATTAGAATTACAAACTTTCTTATGATACTCTAATACTTCTTTCTTGATATTAGGTTTTTAAATTCTCTAACTGCATATTTGTACACATGTACATACAGTCTGTGTATTTCCAATCCGTTATACTGAAGCACAGCACACAGATTTCTTTAGTCCAATATTGGCAATTCATGGATTTCCAGTGTGGTTAATTCATCCCTACTGATAAAACTCTCCATGATTCATTTCACACAGAGAACCATCATATTTCATGCACTCCTTCAAACTCACTGCTAAAATCTGGGATATATTTCTTTTTTAAGCCTTTGTACATTTTGGATTAATAGAAAGTCCCAAACCCCTAAAGACATTAGTGTTCAAATGAATAGAAATGGCTTTTAGATCTTCAAATTGCAGCAATTATCATATCCCATAAACTGCAGGAAAATCAAGTGGCTTGAATAAACATTACTTGCTTCCTCCCAAAAACTGGCACCTACCATTTGCCTCACTGAATGCTAAAGCATACAAGAGAAAATCTGCTTTTATTCTTCATGTTAAATTAACTAGATCAAGTTTCATTAGTAATTAAAAAACTCAGTTAAGTCTTGATTTTTCAGGAAAAGTAGATAAATCAGGATTAAGTCTAATTTGTTGCCATCAATAAGACAAGTCAAAAATGCTGCGTACTTTTTAGAATTGCAAAGCTCAGGGATGAAGTCCCTCAGGCCTTAATTTGTCAGATGTCAAAGACTCTTAGGAATTTCAATAATGGCTATTAAATCATCTCATAGTACTTCTCCACTAGCATAGAACACTTCTTCTATAATGCAGTGTTGGTTTCAACCCCTAAATTTTAAATTTTAAAACTACAAGGCATAACAGACTAGAAATACATTGAATGCACATCTTACTCTCAGAAACTTTCTGACAGTCAAAGTTTCTGCTGATGCTTTTTCTCCCTCCCTGTTGTGTCTTATTACTCTCCACCACATTGCTTTTCATGACTTGATAAAAGTCTCTTTTCTATTTGAACATTCCATAGCAATCCATCATTGTCTAAGGCAGAATGGGTGTAAGTTATATCCTCTCCTCAAAGAATAACCTCAGTGCCTCCTTTGATAGTGACATTCACGTTGATATCATCATGACAGTATTTATGACAACAGTGTCAGGGACAGAACAACGTCCTCCTCCATCATGGGTGCTGAAGTGGAAGTTACACACCAGAGATTCAGTTGAGTCAAAGTGCCAGGTACTCTCAAACCAGCAACAAATATAGATTGGTTTTGGCTTGATATCACTGCATTACATGGCCTAAAACCATAATTAGTTGATCAAATCACATGACAAGTTTGTTTATTCACCATCTGTCAGCACCCCTAGGGAAGCCACCTTCTTCCAGAAGACTATCTCTGCCTGTATTCTTGCTTTCCCGGATGTTGTGGTGATTTTTCCTACCTGTGTCCTATCCATCAAAGCCATGTAACAACCTGCTGGAAGCATACACAGCAATGTTGGACAAATTTTCCACAAAGCCTTTTCCTATCTGCCAGGAGGTAACAACAGATTTAGCACAATTCAGCTTAACGATACTAAAACATGCTCTTCCAGCTGAAATGCTCAAAGACACAGTCTGAGCATTATTAATTGTTTGGGAAGGCTGAAAACAACTTGGAGATTCTCATTATTCTAGCTTCTGTTCTTCTGGAGACTCACTGCCCTTCCAATGTCTAGAAAGTGCATCTGTCTTTTGTTAATGGACTTGAAGAAAGAGAAGGGAAAATAGGGATCCTGCATGGGAAAACAAATATCCTCCTTTCCTCCCACTGCAAAAGGAGTAATGTGTAAGTTTTTTCTCCACTTCCCCACCAGTATTTACAAAACACATGGGGCAATGTTCTTACAGCCCTTCCAGAAGAGATGCAACACCAATAAGACAGCTGTTTACAGACCTGAATGCTAAAAAGGAAGAGCACAAGGACATAGGAATAGAAATTCAATGCAGATAGCTAACTGGAGAAGCCTGTCAGCAAAGGAAGGAGGTGAACACTTTCCCTTGAAGAAGAAAAAGTTCAAGAAAAAGTTGGTTTAAGTATCCCTTAAAAAGATACACTAAAATAGTGTTTATTAACATAATATTTCTGATTTTTTCAAAAATAAATGTTTTAATAACTGTCAGCTCTTAAATTGAAACTATATTTGTGTTAATACTTCAAATATTCTTTTATGCTCAAGAACAGAATACACCCTTTTGATTGAATCAAAACAAAAATATTTGGAAAGTTTTCATTCTGTCCTCAGCAAAGAAAAATATAAGAAGGAAAATGTTTTTTCTACTCAACTGGCTTAAGCAGCACACATGGCTATGGTTGTTAAGCTCACCACCCAATATTACTTCCTAAGGTTTGACCAGGATTTTGCTAGTTTTGTCTTAGTTCCTGAATTTTTTCAGTCATCATATTTGTCTATCTAGATATTTTACTAGGTCTCTTTTCATGTCTATCATCTCCTGGCTTTTCAGCCTCAGCTTTGCAAGCAGGGATACAGGGCATCAAAGGAATAGCTGAAGGACCAAAAATAAGCGAGCAAGAGAAGGCACCACCCTACTTGACAGGGTCCCCAGCATTTTTATGCTTATGTTTCCACAATCTCAATTCAATATATTGAACAAAAAAATCATCAAACAACTACAAATTTTTACTTTCTGACACCAATATGGTTTGTTGACAAGAAAGAATTTTTCAATAGCAAGCATAAATTTGATTGGCAAAAATGTGATTTCTGCTCAGCTACTTTTTACAGGATAATATAAAGAGTTAATTTAAATTAAAATTCAGTCTTTCAAGTTGTAAAGTTCACCATAAGTGAAAGGATTAGACATAAGACTTTCTAATATCAGCTCCATGTATCAAAGATAACGTGTATGACAGGAAGCATTCTGGCACATCAAAGAGAAATAAGTTACAGACGTCTTTTGTAATAGTTATCAACTTCTCAATCTAACGTACTTCATACACATGTATCTCTTGCACTATTTGGAAATCTTCATAATCCATCCTTTTCTTGATTAATATTCAGCAGTGCAGAAAGGAAAGTTCATGGGATTCAGCCCCCCAGCCACGTCACCTCTTGGTTTGTCCTCCTGCACTGTTCCTTTTTTGACATTCAGATACACTCAAAACCTTTTTATTAGTTACTTATTTTTTAACATGTATCACTGACTACGTACATTCTCTAGTTCTTTTAGTTTGCTACTTCTTTAATGTTCGTTTATCACAGTACATGTAACAACCCTTCATCAAAAGCAAGAAATATTCCTAGGCTAATTTTTTTAAGTTCCTTCCTGTAGAAGCCTATATCCAACCCCCTCCATTCCCCTACACAAGCCTGGCAATACTGCCAATGTATTTTCAAACCTCATTCCCCTACCAGGGGAGGTGAGACAGTATCTATCGGAGAGATGAAAAATACATGCAAGTATGTTAGGGTGGTGTAGGCTCCCAATCATTTGTGATTTATTTCCGTTTATGAATTACAATGAGAGTGTTTGGGATTTATGCTTTCACTTTTAACTCCAAGCACTCTTAACCAAATTTTGACTAAATTTTTGCTTGTTGGAATATGAACTCAAAAATATTCTCTGTTAGTTTCTCATTAATTTCTCTTAGTTTATCTCATTAAACAACTACGCTTTAATGCACTTAAAATAAGAAGTTAGATAAACAATTCAGAGTCCAGCAGATTCTTACGGGGTCACTGTGTGTCATACAAACACCTGCTAAACATATGCTTTGAGAGAAACTTTTAATTCTCAGTTTATTTATTGGTACTAGTACTGTGAAAGAGCTGGACAGAAAAGCAGCATTAAGTCTGTTAAGAGGTGCCTTCAGGGTTGCCATGGAAATTTGTCTGTGAGCATTCCTCTGTGTGGATTTGAGTGTCAAAAGATTCTGCATTGGGCAAATTTAGCAGATAAGGAGTTTGCTTTAGGCTGAAGAAGCTTGGAGAAAAAGCCTGCACCCCACAGACAAATCATGCAAGGAAGGTGGTGCTAGCTAAGTTTAAATTTCGGTGAGCATCTTATACCTATGAATAACTGATGTGTAAAGCCAAGAGCACTGGATCACCTTCACTCAGCCAGAGCACAGCCAAAAGCACCTTGTCACCTTCACTCAGCCAGAGCAGTCTCTGGTTGATGACAACTTCAGCCTCTGGCTGGGCTGTGTGTGCTGAGCACCCACTGGAGCTCAGAGCACTCAGATCACTGAACGCACTGAACCAGGAACGCAGCCTCGGCTCCAGTGCTAATACATGTGTAAAATGGGAAAACAGTTAAAAACCACCACCTTTCAAAGAGCTGACATGTAGAAAGCTTCTTAATGCAGAACTCTCTGTCATGGTTTAGCATAGTTTGGTTTTTTAGTTAAAGAGGGCTCCATCAGTCACGGAAGTTATTCTTTGCAAAGAGATGCTTACAGCTTCCTCCAGACCCAATAGAACCAATAAACTGGCTAGTTTGAATACTGACAACTTCTTTAAGCCACTTAAGAAGCTTGACATGCTTCTGCGATCCACATTTAAGAACGAACAAACTCCGGGAAAGCTCTCTTGCTGCCGGCTTTTGGACAGGTAACTGGGGGGCCGCGGCGAGGCCCAGCGGGACCAGGCTGAGCCCGGCTGCGGCGCGGCTTGGCTGAGATCTCAGCTGCTTCTGCTCGCTGGACACCCGGCACAGCCCCTCAGTGCGGGCCGGGCCGGCGGGGAGCCAGCAACCCCGGAGCCTCGCAGCCCTGCTCCGTGCGGAGCCCATCCCAGCCCAGCCCAGCCCAGCCCTCACCCCGTTCGGCCGAAATTAATCTGAGGCTGCCGCCCGGCAAGGATCATGTGAGCAACAGCGATAAACGAATTCCAGCTGCAGGGCCGGGTGAGATTAACCCTTCCAGTGCTGTAAATTCCCTCCAGAACAGACGAAGCCTGCAGACATCAATCCTCTCCCAAGTCAGAGGAAGAGGAAAGGTGAGGGCGTGTGAAGAAATCACCATAGAGACACCAAAGTCAGTAAAAAAGGAAGAGCTGAAACCCCGAGAGACGAGAAAGAGGAGATGCTTCAAGCCTAGAGGCTGAAATTCTGTTGTAACGCTATGGTGGTGATGGACTATGATACATCAGAGTACCCATTGTAATTTCATGAAAGCATGGGGGGTGGAGCGTTCAAACTGCAATTGTGAGCAAAGGTACCTGTGCTGAAACAAGCAAATGTTGAAGTAGCTGTGATTTGATGAGAAGCTTGAACAGAGAGAGATGAAAGTGATGAAGACCCTTGCTCCCAGGGAAGAAGAAGAAGACCTCTGTTCCTGGAGCTGAAGATGCTCCTAGAGATGGGTGAAGAGAACCTTTGCTTCTGAACAGCTCATCCTTAAAATGGTACCCCAGTAGCTCAAGATTGGACCCTTGAAAACAGTTGTGGTGAATTCTGTAAGCCGAGGGAAGGGACTTCCACATGCGAGCAGAGAACCAACCCGGGCGGCTGTCTCGCTGTGGCATTGAAGCCATGAGAGAACTGTTTCTTGTGGAGGTGTCTCCATAGCATGAGCAAGAGAGAATCCTCTCCCTAAGTGAACTGAAAAAGAGATTACTAGAGAGGTGGTAAACTGACTGAAAAAATCTCAAGGGTTGTCTTTTTACATTATCAGTGGGAGAAGGGAGAAAGGTGGGGGGAAGAGAAGTGTTCTGAAGGTTTAGTCTGACTTTTTTTCTTTCTTTTTGGTCTGTCAATAAACTTCTTTATATTCTTTTAAGTTTTGTGCCTGCTTTGCTTTCTCCTAATTCTTATCTCACAGAAGGGAAATAAGTAAGTAATGGATATTTTGAAACAAACCACTACACTCTCTTACTGTACTTTTTGTTTCAGCCCTCCAAAATGGCCCTGCTCTGTGTCGTAGTTCTGATTAGAAATATGAATTTAACTTTTACTCATGGGTCTAGATAAATAAGCACTGCCTTGCACCTTACAAGTTGTTCCTTTGACAAGTCTTTGCTTCTAAATAACTCAGAATATTCCTTATAGAAGAAAGTGTAAGCAGAATATTTTCACACAGGGACAACAGAGTAAGGCATTTTGCAAAGAACTGGAGTTTCCTCACCACCTTTCTGGCAATCTGCTATTTCTAAGCAAACCTTAACAATCTGACTTTGTTTAGAAACTTGTTTTCAGTAGAAAAAAGACCTCATATTAAAATGGAAAACATATTGCAAGAAGAGGTTGCTTTGAGTAACATTTCCTACAGGTGATTTGTTTAAATGAATTCTCACCTTATGATAAGCTTAAAACATTTCAACTTTATCCTTTTGGGTAATTTTACTCTAATGCTTCTAAAAAATAAAACATATTCCAGTTGAGAAACTTTGCATGAAAGATGAAATTCATCAGCAGGAGATATTTTCATACTAGAGAAATTATATTTTCAAACCACAGAAATTACATTTTCCTTATGATTCACATTTTATATTTTCCTGAATGCAATTGAAATCGACCTAAGTTTATGTTGTGGAAATAATCAGATTCAAACTTTTCATTCTGATTTATTTCCAACTACTTTTTTATTTTTTTAATAAAGAGAACTTTTATAGGTTAGTGTTGCTATGTCCTAACAAGTTCTCTCCCTAAACTGTATTAAAAAGCATTCTACAATGATCTTATCACATGCTAAAGATATATCTTATTTTATAATTTAGGATATTTACTATTAATTCATGTATAAGAAATGTCACTGACGGGCTCACTACACTGGGCAGGTATGACAAATATAAAGGCTGTGTTCAATTGTGTGTGAGCACACACCCCTCCACACATACTTTTTGCAAATACAGAATTGTGGTGGGGTGATCCTGGCTGGATACAAGGTACCACCAAAGCTGCTCTTCAGAGCAGGTTAAAAACATTGTAACCATAACTGACAGATCTGAAAACGTTTTTATGTTCAAGTTATAAGCCCTGGAAGAAATTGAGTTTGTGACAGAAATGCTGACAAAACATTATGGCCATTCTAAACACAACACTATAATTATGTTCTTTGATTGCCAGCTGGTTCAAAGACTTGCCACCCAGAACAAAACTCGGATTTCTAGCTGGCAACAGTCAGTCAGAATTCCTGGATTATAGAAAACTCCTACAAGTTGCTATTATCTATATAGCCACAGCCAGAAGGTGTCAGGGAATCCATTAATATAATATGCCAGCTTAATAAAATCTGCATGCAAAATTTATGAATACAGTAATATTCCCTTATATTGTAAGTTATTAATGGTCAATTTAATGACTATCTGCAGCTGAAGTGCTTTGGTTCTGTATGATATTTTAATCATCCTTAAGCATTTATTTAAATGCATTTCATTTTATAGCCATCAGCTCCTCACAGATAAGACAACCACTACATTCATATGGAGACATGTGAGGTAGCTACTAATTCTGTCTTTAAGCTGTTATTGATCCCTTAAAATTTACTACATCAGGAACAGAACTACATGTGCCATTACAACAGTACTTGTTCTAGTGCCTAAACTAGATTAAAAAGATATTTATGAGAAGTACTTGTCATAGGTTAGCAAGCGTAGTCCCGGAAGGGACGTCCTTGCTAAGGGGTGCTTACAGTTTCCTCTGGGAACTGACAGAACCTATCAGCTGGCCAGTTTGAATATGGACAATTCTCTAAGCCACTTAAAGTTGTGATCACCTCTGTGATCCACATTTAAGAATAGGCAAACTCCCCCTCCAAGCTCTCTCTCGTTTCCGGCGCTGGCACAGGTGGCTGCAGGCCCCGTGTGGGGGCCAGCGGGCCCGGCCAGGCCCTGCTTGGGCCAGGCCGGGCCGGGCCACGGCCATCCTGAAGCCATGGACCTGTTCCAGCCGTGGAACCCCCCCCCACTGCCTTGCCGTGGGCAGCCGGAGCGGCTCGGCTCTCCCCCCTCTCCACTGCGATAAGAAAAATTCAACATTCCAGCTGCAAAGCTGCAAGGCTGAGGTGAGAGTAACCCTTTTATTGCTGTGAAGAGCTGAAAACCTGAGGGAAGAGAGAGAGGAGATGCTTAAAGCTGAAATTCTGTTGTGAAGCTATGATATATCAGAGTATCCTGTTGTAATTTCATGAAGATATGGGGGGTGGAGTGTTCAACTCGTGAGCAAAAGCACCTGCGCTGAGATAGGCAGATGCTGACGCAGCTGTAATTTCAATGAGAAGTTTGGACAGGGAGAGATGAACCAGATGAGGACTTTTGCTCCAAACGGGAAAGGAGAAAACCTCAGTCCATAGAGATGCTCCCAGAGATAGTCCTAAAGATGAAGATGATGAAGACCCTTTGCTCCCAGGGAAGGAGAAGGGCCTCTGTTTTTGTTTCTGAACGGCTCAACCTTAAAATTGTACCCCAAAAAACTTCAAGAGTGGACCCTCGAAGGCAGTTGCGGGAAAAGCTGCAAGTCGGGGGAAAGGACTCACACGCAGGCAGAGAGACTCCTCTTCCTAAATGGACTGAACAATATTTGGAAGTGGGCGGCTGTCTCGTTGTGATAATGTTTTCATAGCATGAGCAAGAAGAGACTTCTCTTTCTAAATGGACTGAACAAGGTTATTATGGAAGTGGTAAACAGACTAAACATCTCAAGGGTTGTCTTTTCACATTGTCAGTGGGAGAAGGGAGGAAGGTGGGGGGAGGAGGAGAGTTCTGAAGGTGTGGTATAATTTTTTTTCTTCTTTTAGGTCTGTTAATAAACTTCTTTATATTCTTTCAAGTTTGGTGCCTGTTTTGCATTTCTCCTAATTCTTATCTCACAGCAGATAAACAGTAATGAGTATTTTGGACCAAACCACTACACTAAATTGGTGTTTCCGCCCGGTTACAAACCGAACCCGCGACAGTACTCTATATGTAATCATTCTAATATCTCTTTATGTTTACAGTACACAGCCCTACATTGCTGGAAAATCAACATTCTCTGAAGATGAAGAAAAAGGTTGAGTTCAAATACCAGCATCCTTAAGATGGAGTGTTCTCCTTATGCCACATTTACATCAAAATAACAGACTTGTTAAAAGCTTATTTTTAATTTTAATGAAGGTATTATTCAATAGTTTGTTTTGTTGCTTCCATATAGAAATAGTCCTGATCCAAATAGCCTCATAATAAGTATGTGAAACTTCTACTTGGATCCATGGTTGGGCAGGATGGAAAACTAAAGAAACCAAGTCCTAGAAAACTGGAGATTTTCTTTATTATGCAGTATCACTATTAATCAGTATCTTTTAGGTCAAATCTGATTATTGTTTCATTAAACCCACTGTAAGAGACCTGAGAATCCCTAAAAGCCAGCAGAAAAGACTGAGACTCCAAGATGGAACAAAGCAGTTGTTAACAATTGAAGTGCAAAGTACGTGCTGAACACAGTCCCTAACTTCAGTAATAGCCATAAAAAATGGATGAGATGCAATTTTCACCTATTTCTTGAGGCAACTAGTAATCATTAAATTAGGGTTTTTCTTTTTGTTTGCTGTTTGTTTGGCCTGTATAGCCAAAGGAAAAGCAGTTGAGAGGCTCTGCAGAGAGAGAAAGGACTCTACATAAGCATAATTAGTCCTCTTTCAAGTAAAGTCTATAGCAGATGTATCCTCATATGGAAAACCTGAGTCACCTACACTGGAAATGATAAAAGACTAACTCAATCTCATGTTTATTTTCCATATTATAACTCAGTTTCTCTTATCATTCAGTTTGAGATAAATATAACCTTCACAGAATTTAGATTTGCTCCTATAATTGTAATGGCTCACAAAGCTACTTCTACTTCAATATATCCTATGAATACAGGTAACTATAATTCATTAAAATGCATTTTAATCCATTTCAATTTTTCCCACGTCATCAAGCAAGATAACATAGGCACAAGCATTGGACTAAAGCAACAAACTAACCTGAGAAGGGAATCAGCTAAATTATATTGTACTAGTGCTGCAGCTTCTTGAAAATAAAACACATGCCTGATCAACAATACCAGGAGTATCTGAATATACTAATTACATTCTCAGAGTATTTTAAGCTATAATGTGATTACAATATTATATGCTTAGTAGAATATTTCAAAGGCTTCAAGAGAAATACGATTCTTAAATAGGAAGACATTCTTCCTTTGTATTTTACTAATGATACAATAAACAGAGGATTTCAAAAACAGTGAAAATAATTTAAGAACCCACCCAAACTCATAATGTTTTTGTATGGATCTATGCCTCAGGGAACCAGTTTAGTGTAATTTCTCTACTGTCTAATAAAAGGCAAAACCCTGTAAAATCTTCATTTTGGGCCACCATTACTATCTCTCCTCCACTCTGCTGCCTACTTACTTTTGACATACAATCTGCCCCTCTGCCAAATCTGGCAGGGAATTAACTTTTCCAGCCTAAAGATAAAGTATAAAATGTAAATGTTATCATGATACACACATGATAAATGTTCATATCCAAAATCCTTTATGCTTCTTTCCTTGCAAATTTAGCCCAAACTGGCAACCTCAGTTAGGAAAGACTGTTGAATCCATGAAAAAACAATGTATTGACCCCACACATACATAATTCCTTTTATTTAGAATAAATTATAAATGTGCGACCAAAGACAGTAATATGCAATAATGTCTTTTATTTTTATTATGATTTCATAAAGCTTCAAAATGATATTTTTGCTATATAAATACAGCATCTACTCCTGGAAAGTTCTACTCAAAGCTAGTTTTATTAAGTGACCTCATTTGAATAAGTAGAAAGACCTTAAATTAATAAGGACTATTCACACCAGTACACAGAGGTCAAATCAGCACCACCTTGACTGGTCTTCTGTTTGTTTTATTCTGTTCTGTAAGCTAAGTGCAATGAGATAACAGAACGTGATGTTGAAAATCACATAGGAATTTGTTTACGTTGTGCACCTGACTCGGTCAGTGCCCTTGGCTCTGGCCTGCAGCTTGCTGGCACAGGGATTTTTCTTCTGGAACTGCTGTGCAAGCCAGGATCCTGCGTATTCACAGGAGCAACACACTCTGTATATGCACAAAGTTCAGCTTGGAAGCATCTGGTAAACACTGTCCCCATTCTGCCACCAAGCCATACCACTGCTGCAGCTGCAGCCCCCTGGCATGTAAGGCACTGGGGGATGAACAGCTGGTAAACCCCGTCAAAGTTTTGTAATTGTATTCCGCTGCTTTAAAAAAGAAAAAAAATATGGCAACAATAACTTCTCTCTCATTGCCAGACTTTCCTAATCAGTACAGGGTTGTATCTCACCATCTTTTGCATATCCAAGGATAGGCTACTTTTCAGCTCCCTGGTAATAACACACACCTCAAATCACACACGCCACATTCAAGGTCCCCATTTCCTGCTTGAGCAGTCATTTGACAACTTGTGAAGTGGGAGTTCTGGTGAGATTGAAAACCTGTTGACTGAGGTATAAGCCCAGAGCAGCAAGGAGCAAAAGAATATTCAGAAGATTTTAATGCCCTGAAAATAGGTACTGGAAATCAACTAGCCTTCTGTCAGCCTATTCAAGCACATTTACATTGTACAGGCACTTAAGAGAAAATATCCTTCCACATAAATTACCAAGCCAACTTCAGCAGGGTCTTAAGACTTGCACATCATGAACAAAAAGTACATTAGAGCATTAGGATTGTGATTTAGGTTTAATATACAAATCAAGAAGCACTCCAAATTACTGTCAGTGTATCTACGGCGGGGGAAAAGAGCAGGTAAAAAAAAAGAGATGCTTCCTATGAGGCTGTATAGAGCTTAACAGAAATTGCAAAATTCAACAGGGAAGTAAAAGAAAAGCCAATTGTACTAAATTCCATGCTAAATCACATTGTATGTGGTTAATCTGTAGGAGTACCTCACCAAGGCAGTAGTTTTAATATCTTTAGACAGCATGTGTTTACCTAGGCAGCTATAGAAATTAGGAGGGTGGTTAGTCTTAGCCATCTACAATAGTCAATAACATATTTTTAAAGCTTCAAAGCACAGAAGTGCTTGTCCTGGGAAGTGAGTAGGGACACCTATCCCTGACTAAAGCTATCAACACCTAACATATAACCCAAAGGCAAGGCACAATCCTGTCTCAACATTTAAATGACATTAATGTGTGTGTTTCTACAGCTCATCATGCAACCACCACCACACATCTTTCCTGATCACTCAGGGTTTGCTCTACCCTTGCCCATACCATGCTGCAGCCACTGACCTGTCTCTAGACCACCTCTTAGTTAGAAAAGCCAAGTTGTATACAAAATACTCATTATAGGCACCACCCCAACTCTACGGAAATTCCAGGAATCTTGAGAAAAATGCCTGTTCTGTGCAGTCAGTTAAATAAATTGCAACTTCATCCTGTTTCCACTGTGAACCAGCAGCTGCTCCTTCAGCTCCTTCTTAAGCACTGCCACTTCCCACTGGAGAGAAAGTATGGTTGGTATCTGCAGGTTAGGGCCAAAACATAACCTTTGGCATGACTCACATTCAGCAGAAAGCACATCACAGTTTTTGTTCCAACAGGCAAAATGCACTTTCACAGTTCATTCATGTCTCAGGTGCAAGATCTTAATTATCCAAAATCAAAAGATGTTACTCAGCATTTATTTCTATAGGCCATAATTCAACAAACTGCAGAAGTGTGTGCTCAGCTTTAGGCATCTTAGTGGCCTGTTCCAAAGTATGTGGTACTTCCTAACCCAGGCCATCAACTTCTTGAGAATTTAAGTGATGGAAAAACACCTTGTTGTGATTTCAGATTAAATTCTCTCAGAACAAAGGGCTGGGGTCTGAATTTAGGCCTCTGAGAATAGAGAGTGAAATTGCAGTTCTACTGTAACGTGGTATTTTTCCTTTCTGCTGATGAAAAATCTCAGCCAGAAAATAGTGGTTATTGATATATTTTTATGCTGCAAACCCCTATAATCTAAAGATGGCTTTAATTTTTAGCAGAAATAAAAGACGTTAAAACATTACCTCTAGCAGTTACTCTTAGACACTTAATACATGACATGACCTACTGAAAATACTTTTCTGATATTACTGACATTTGTTTAACCTATAACATTAATTCTTTGTAGCTCAATAAATCTGAGTATCTTCCCCCTGTATCATCAAAAGACTGATACTGACAAAGAAAGTCAATCTACGGCCCCCACAAAAATAATAGCTTTCCATTACATTTGTCATTTCACCTGAATAATTCCTTATAATCATGAATAATGATGTTATTTGACATTCTAATGATATCATGCCATGCAACTTCAATCCATCAGTCACTGTCAGGAAGGTCAAATATTTGTATTCCATTACATTATGCAGAGTTCATTAAACAGTTAAATGACATTATACACCTTAATTATACTTCCAAATGAAACTAGCACATATCATTTAGATTTTAGAGTCTGTGTGATGCATCTCCATTAAAAAGAAGGATCATGATTTTGAATATTCACTTGTGACAAAAAAATATATCGAAACTTCAAACAGTAGTTCTTCAGCTCTAGCAAATCCTGATGTGAAGATGAGTTCACTTGATACACCTAAAAACACCACATTCTTCACACACCAAGTAAGTTTATCATATTATCTGCTGTTACTATGGGTTACTTAGTGATCCTAACAAGGGCTAAAACACTGAGACATAACTGCCACAGGAAACGGATTGCTAACTAAAGCAATCTGGATCCAAAATGAGAATGGAGCATTTATGTAAGGAAACAGACAGGAAAAAAGAAGAGAAAATTTGTTGTCAGTAATATTTTCCTCTTCTTGAAAGCAATGATATAAAGTTTATCTCAACACAACTCAAAATCTGCTGCAGTGGATCAAAACCAACATAAGAAAAATGAAAGAAGCATACTCAGCTGTGGCACTAAAAGAGTTCTATTTTATTGATACCTAACATTCAAAAACACTACACTCAGCCCAGGGTATCAATGTAAATGGCTACTACCAAACTACTACAGGAAGTAATCTAAAATGCCTATTTTGCATGAATACAATTTTTTTTTCTCCTCCCATCAAAACAATTGTCAAGAAAAACAATAAGAGGTTCTCAGACAGTCATTAAGCAGCTATCAGTAGCTATGTATTGATTTAAGTGGACTCTTCAAAAAATCATAGTTCTTGTGACTTTACTAACAATCCCCTTTCCACCACAATCTTCTAAATGAGACACATACACAATAGGCAAAGAAATGGAAGGATTAATACAAGGAAAAATATGTTTAAAATCTACAAAAAGTACAAGTAGGGACAAGACCTTTTTTTTGGTTAGTGTAGTTTACCAGATTATAAAAGGCTTATTAAAATCCAGCTTTCCTCTTAGCTACAAATAGGCTGCTTCCTAAATGAGTCTCTGAGTCTAATATTAAAAGACAAAACCAGCCTTTTTATCAGATTGTCTTTAATTTATTACAGTATTTTATGTATGGGAAAAGAAGAAAATTCATTAGATTACAGCAGTTATATTCTTCAGCTCTTTACCTAGCTTGAACCACTAATGGGCAATGTGCTTTTAAGTAATCAAAATCAACTCAGTAATGTATGAAACTGGAGAAGTTCAGCAAAATTTCAAGAATCCTGTTGAACACAACCTGAGTAAATTATTTTAGTAGGGTTTCCTTCTCCCTATTAGTCCAGCCTCATTCACAGAGCAACATATGTCTGTTGGCATCCCTGATTTACAGAAAAATAGCTGAAACAACCAAACCAATACAGTTTTGGAGAATAAATTGAGACATTTTAATTGAGTAAATAACTGCCATCATATACAACTAGCTGAACTAAAAAGTTTATTTAAGTTTAATTATTTTTCTCTGCTTTCTGTAGAACTGGGAAAAAGTATTGTTTTCCTTCGCATTACCTATTCTTCACTGTTCTAAATCTCTGGTAGCTGCCAAAAGGTATTGGAGGGAACTTGGAATAGAGTCTACCAGTTTCTGAGTTCTTCCTTACTGTTTCTCCAGTTTCAGTAAAATTATTTTCCAGTAAAAAGACATTTTCCACTTATTGGAAACTACTTCCAAATGTCTATCATTTGTGGTATTTTTATAGTCTGAAGTGATCTGAGCTACACTGTCATCTGCAGAGTCAAACCTAATTAATTACTTCTTTACTTCCTTTTGTCAGTGCCAACTGCACCATCACATCCTTATTATCAAATAGTGCACAGTGGTGAAGGCCAGGCCCTGGGCATCAGTGTCTAACAGAGCAGATTTAAAGCCCTAAAGAAAACAGCAGACATCCTCGGTATTTGTTGCCGTGGGGATTCTTGCAACACATGTATCAGACAACGAGGCCCATGGAAAACAATATATGGACCGATTCTTGGTAGATATTTCCAGAGATGTTTATTTTTCCAGCCACCTGGTCGGTGACTGCCCAAGAACTGAACAATCACGGGACCAGAGGGTCCTTCCCGGGCAGGGGAACACAAAACAACCAACAGGGAACGAGGTTGACCAGGGAGTAGGGAAACCCCATAGGCCGTGCCTCTACCCCGGGGCCCCTCTCCCACGACTACATGGCAGGGGGGAGGAACCCCAACAGGTATTCAATGTGCCCAGCACCCCAAGGAAGAAGACAGAAAGATGGTGACTGCCTGTGCCAGTTTGGACAAATTTGGAGGAAAATATCCTCTGATAGAAGGCAGGTTACAACCACCCCTCCCGCACCAGGTTTGGGAAAAAAAAAATTTTCCTCAGAGGAAGTAAAAGAGATAAAAAACCTATTTATTTAACAAACACACAGGACAAGAATAATAATGCTGAATAATAAAACCTCTCACTGTGGAGAGAAACCTGGGAAGATTTTAGAGTCCTTCTGTAGGTGTGGTCTCTCTCCTCCTCCTTGCAGCTGCGTGGGTGTGGGCCCACCTCCGGGGCCTTGGTGGAGAATTCTCCCTGTGTGTTCTGATGTTGAAACAGTCCAGAAGAGAAGAAGGGAAAAACCAAAGACCCAGGAAAACAAAGTTCAATTCTCCATCTCCCTCTGGAGAAAAGGAGCTGAAAGCTGGCTGAAAAGCAAGAAGGGTGCTTCCTCTGCTCTTGCTACCACAGCAGGAGAGCGCAGAGGAGTGTGTATCTGTGTCCTTGAAAAACTGTTTTGAAAAGTTCGCTTGGTTTTTTCCTCTCCCCCCTCTCAGGCTCAGTTTAAAGGCACAGGATTGATTTTCTGGCCATAGAGCAGTGATAGGGGATACACATCATAAAGTCACCCCAAGACGCTGCCTTTTTTTCTTTCATATGGGATGGATATTTTAAACTTAATCTTGAACTGAATCTGCATAGAAAGTTTTAGAGTTAAATTAAGCCTCAACAATATAAAACAAAAAACATATTAGGGCTTATATTTTTACATCAAAAGGCACAAAACAACTAATATCATAAGACAAATCATGCAACTGAAATAAATCTTAAACCTTGCTGCTAATTGGGCAAATTGAATTGCTTTCAGTATATGCATCACACTTATGCTTCCCTTTCCTTAACAAATGACAGAAAATCCAGCAGTCACTACAGGTAATGATATTTAATTACTCAGTGGGAATAGCACTTTTATGAGGCTTATCACTGTGTTGCATATAATATGTGTTTATAATAAAACTAATTTTGGAAGTTTTCAGTTTCATTATTATACTGAACAAAGCAAGACTGTCATGAAATATAATTAGGACATCACAAAGGACCTTCTTAAACAGATATTGAGAATTTTGTGGCTCTGACAGCAGAGGCTTTGCAGAGTACAGCAGCTCAACTAACAAACAACAAAAATTAGATTCAAGATTTGGAATAACATTCTTTTTAGATGAGTCTCCTGGCTTTCACTGCACTCCAATACAAGGAACAAGGTCAATGGGACAAGGAACTCACAGGGAACCTCCTCAGCCCCGCAACAGTGGGACAGTCAAAGGTCCACTGTCTTTCATGAGAAACACTGAGCACATTTTATACCTCCATACTGTTTCTCTTCCTTTTCTGTTCAGCACTTGTAGTGGCACTTTTAGTTTTTAAATAAAGCTAAAATTTGTACAAGTTGTTAATGGTCATGTTCCCACATATGTGAATTCCAACTGGGAAATATTCTCAAATTCTTTCTGTTTCAGAGTATCTAACTCTTAAAGCTATCTTCTACCTCTTCTAGTTAGAAATGAACAACAGTCTGTAACTACTGACCAACTGGTACAGTGTTAAGAATAACAAGTATGCACATCTTGCTAAGGACAAATACTGATCTTTTTAGAGTTAATGAAATTGCCCCAGCCTACAAGTAAAAACAATTATCACAGGAAACCCTCAACATGATCTCAGCAATGGCTTTGAAAAATCTAAGCCACCAAATATGGAAGAAAAAACCTTAAACATCATTTTAAACCAAAGTATGAGTTAAAACCAGAATTTGATTAGATAAATCATTATTCTTCTGTCTTCAAACCTGCAGGGATAAAGAGCATGGATATGGTAAATTACTCTTTTTTCTCTTCAAACTTGCAGGGATAAGGAACACGGGAGGTGTCTGACAGGTGAGAACACTGTCATCTCCTCACAAAAGCACCAACTCGGGGAAGGCTTTAGAAGTAAGAACATATCCTTACTCATGTCCAGTAAATGCACACAACAAACACTGGAGATCTACAACAGCTGACAATTTTTCTTGCAAAGATTAAGAAAGTTTAAAAAGGGAAGGAGAAGTAATGAAATGGAAGATAGTTATTGCTGCTGAATCCTCTGACAGATCAGATGACAATCTTGATTCAACTTTCATTATTTAAAAAGACAAATAGAGCATCTCTCTGTGCCTTTTCAATCGTGACAAAACACAGTTATCAAATCACATTATTTCCTTTACTCTGATATCTTGTAGGCAATATAAAATGAGCCCCTATGGACAACACTTTAGCTGAGGTACAAAGCTAAATTCATTCAGGTACCATCAATGTGATGGTTAAAGATCAAGGGGGATCTGAGAAAAGACTCAAAGTTGGATTGCACATCATTTCCTTTCCCCTGCTCCCTCACCAGGCATCCACGTGGAATAAATAGAAGAATATCTCAAAAGCAGTAGATGTTTGGAATACATAGGTACAACAGCCATCCAACCATTGCACAGAAGAGGACCTTGCATTTCTACTACTTAGTTAAAATAATAATTTTTTTACCCTTTCATTTAGTAGTTCCAGATCCTTTGTATCTGATTCATGATCAAAATACTCATTATTATGTGTGCTGGTATTTAAATTAGGAAGAGCAAACCCCATTAAATTTCCAAATAGATCCCACGTATAATTCTCTCAATTCTTACCTACAGCAGGTACATAAAATCATCCATTTGATTTGCACACAAAAATACCCCTGGTTTTAGCAGTCAGTTTTGCATACTGTCTGCTACTCTGCAAGCACTGGAACAGACAGAAATGAGCAGATAAATCCATGGGCTTCTAAAACACCAAGGAATGTTAAAAACCAGTCCTTAACAAGAATAAAGAATCCACACCACACATGAGGATTAGAGTAAAACAAGCAATGCTGTTGTGAATACCAGATAAATGGACCAGATTTTTCTTGTATAAGGATGAATAAAGCCTGACCTGGACTCTCACAGGAGGTTTGGATTAAGATTATCATTCACATACACAGGAAAAAAACAAACAAACAACTTGACATTTTGTGTCCCTACACTTTAAAAATGGGTCAAACAAGCTCAAGATTTGTATATAAAGATGTAATAAATGTTATAAAAACCATTGTGACCTTTTATTTAACACCAAACTTTCATGTAAGAAGGATGTTTCTCCACATTAAAAAATACATTCAATACCACAGGTATTTATAAATAAGCCATAATTTTTATTAGATGCATTTAATTTTGTTTTGTTAAGGAACACAAGCAAAAAAGGGAAAACTTTCATTGTTTTCTAAGCTAAAATAGCCTCAGCAAAATATTATGTTAACTCAGCAGTGCTCCATTAACATCACTGATAAAAATAGAATTGTACAACTCTGCAATATTTTTGAGATGAACTTTCTCCAGGTCAAATTCAGAATTTTTTTGAAAGACAAGCAAGTATAAATTATTTTATTAATATTGATAGGGTCATAATAAGGAAACATTAATTGAGCAGAAATGTCATTAACATCCTTCCACATGACTGGATACTAATTAAGTGGCTTTCTTTTTTTTATCCTGAAAGTCTTCTCACTACCTAAGAAGGGTGGCAATTCCATGTCTTGCATTCATTCAAAATGACTGCAGAAGAAAAAATTCACACCCAAAAAAAGCTTGCTAGTTCCTCTGCTTCTCAGTGTAAGCAGCCATGTCTGAAGTCTCTCACTAATTTTTTTTAAGGAGAGTCATTTGAAAAATACATTTATTCTATTTCAAAGTGTTTACAGAGTTTTTCACTCCCAACAAAATTTCTCACCACCACAACAGAGCTATGCAAATCAAATTTAAAAGTTTGCCTTCATTTTGTCTTTAATTTGCACTACCTGGAGCTGAAGTAATTGGCAGGGGGAAGAACACACAATTTCATTTTGCAAATGTGCCAAAAGTTTCTACAGAACATTGAGACAGGAGGCAATTGGCTCTAACAAGAAAGCATTAGATTGTTTGCAGCATTGCTGGTAGTCCTTGCACCAAACACTCAACAGGTAGGTAAAGCTTGGCAGAGGTACCCTACTATGTCCTCATGATCAGGCACTTAAATCCCAAAACATCAGACTTTTTTTCAGATGCAGTTAAAGTAATTTAATTTTGCCCTACAATGAATGCAATTCACAGAAGTGTTAAAACATATAGAAATACAATCACTAATTAAGTTAAGCTCTGAGTTAAGCAGAATTTTAACAAATTCTAAATTATTAGTAGATATTTAGAAATAGAGTAACTTTATGTTTCCTTTCAAGCTCCTGTCAGGAATATGAGGTTAAGAGGTCAATAAAGCTGCTTTATTTGTAATTCTCCATTACTGTTTTCGAAGTTAAATGATACCACTTCAAAAAGAAGATGCACCTCTTCTTTGAAAGCTTATCCAATTATCTTGACTTCACTTCCTAATGCACTTTTTTCCCTCCCTTTTTTTATCAATCTTTCTTCTAAAGAAGATTAAATTCCATTTTGAAGGCTTGAGAATGGCAAAAAATGTCACAGCTCATTGTTGTCCCACTAACAGTCCGCATCAGTCAGTGAGTGAGAGAAAAAGAAACTATACTGAATTCCTCCATGTCAACCCAGATTCCATCATTATCATTCCTCCATACAGACAATAGCTTCTTATTAACCTTAAAGACAAGTTCAATCTTGATTTCAAAGTACCAGATAATAAAAAATGCTCCTCATCTCCAGCAATTTCTTTCAGTCACAAAGTTTACTCTAAATATTAAAAAAAAAATCACTGCTCATAGTTCAGGAAACCCCAGATTCAGATTTACAGCTATAGCTCTTATTAATAACATTTTTAATCTAAGACTTTTATTCCTGGAAATTTTGTTCCCATAAAGACAAACCTATTTCCCTTTCCCCTTTCTCTACTTCTCCTTTCTTCCTCTTGCTCCCCAAATCACACATGATTTTGAACTCAGTAGTGTCACCAGAAATGTAATGTTTTCACAACTGCACTCTAAGATTCTTCTCAGCCAGGAATGAAGTTTATTTACTGAGCCATGTCCTCACTATATTTTTTCTCACTTTTTTCTTTGGTGTATGAAGGTAGTAAAGTGAATTATATTGAGTTAGGCTTTATCCAACTAAAACATCATTAACAAAACTGAGCCTAAGAAAGTGTTCCTGCAATATGTGCTCACAGTGGCTCAACTTCAATGTCTGAATTCTGGCAATGTTGATTTCTACAGCATAATTTAAATATATAATCTGTATCATATATTCTTCTCCCTCAACTAGGCAAATTCTACCTGGGAGTGACAGAAAAAGAAATACTGAGTGAAACAATGACACATTTTTTAAAATGTTCATAAATGGTTACATTTTTACATACACATCAGAGCAAAATCTTGTATTCTGATACACAAAGTTCATCAGACCAGGCTGCATAAAAAGAAGAATTTCCAAATTCACTACTTAAACTCATATTCATTGCACACGATTTCTAATTTTATGAAGCAAACAGCAACAAGCCATCTCAATACATTCCCAATTACTAACAGGAAAAGATCATTGAATCCTGAACTAAAAGTAACTGTTCTTAGGCAGCCTTTGTAGAGAGATCACTCATCTGAATGCAGTACAATGTTACACTAGAGCATCAGAAGGGGAATATTCAATTTTTATTGTTCAATACGAACATTTGCTCCAGAGAGATCACTGAGAGATGCTGAGGTTTTCATGTTTTGATTAGAAGCAGTAGAAGTCAGCAGGTTACAAGGAACAGCAACAAGTAAAATACATTAGCAAATGAATAGCAGACTATGCACACTTGTGAAGCCGTAGAAACCTAGATATGGTATGAGTGATAAAGAGAAATGCATCTATATCCATGAATTATGCACTCCACTTCCTACTGTAGCCTCATTTTACAACAAAGCCTCCATTGTCTGCTATGTTGGTGTCTAACTTTACACAAGACAACTTACTAAAACATAATTTACCCAATTACCTGCTCAGAGAAGGTGCTTGACCCTCCGCTGAAGCTCTGCAAGCAATTATGGGGCCTTTTGGAATCACTGTACTTGATAGTCTCACTTACCACTTCAAACTACAGAGGAAAATGTTCCCTGAACAAAAGAAAGAGCATGGTGAGCAGCTTTGGATACATAGAATGTGGGAGATCCTGTACATGCTCCTCTCTGGAGCAGCCAGTGGGGGAAAGCATGTTGCTGGTATGAGTTACCTGTGCTGTGCGATGGAGAGGAGGAAAACAGGAAAGGAAGGATTTTGTCCTACCTAAAAACAACAGATGCCACAAGAGGTGAAGCCCAACAGAGTTGAGGCCTTGTGTTGGGGAGGATGAAAGTTTGGTAAGAAAGTTTGACAGATATGTAGGCTTGGCAGAAAGATCTCTGAATGTAGAAATTGAGGATGAGGTAGAAATGGAAGCAAGTTTTGATATAGAGTAAAAGATGTTTTGCTGAAACACTGATCACTGGGTAACTGAGAAGGCAAACGTTGGAGATGAGTTGGAAGGAGATTTTTAGGAGTAGGACAAAGGTATGTGACTACAAAGACATGTTTTTCACCAAGTACATAAGTCTCAAGAAGAGCGTAAGTAAATAGAAAACATGTCTTTACCAAAAAGAGAGATATGGCAGGCAAACAAGAAATGTCGAAGTAGGAAGAAAAAGGGAGGTCTGAGAATTTTCCATTGTAAACTTAAATTGTAACTTACCCCTGTGATTGGATAATAATGACTATAATATGGTGATGGTAGTAGTTATGATAGGCTATAGGCAAATGTAAAGGTATTGTGTATGGTGCTTATTGGTTGTTATGTATTAAGATACTCTGCAAAGAAAAGTATAGAATGCTTTGTAACTTGAACAGAAAGAGGCTTCAGGTATGCCCACAGCTGGAGCTGGCAGCTGTAGGGCTGGCTCTGGATACCCACTCCCTGAAATGCTGTAACTTCGCCTGTGCAATAAACAGCTTTCAAGAGAGACACCTGAAGTCCAGACATCCTTTGTGAAACTTTCTCCTATACCTTGCATCTCAAAACTCAACCTATTTTACACAGGTATATAAGAAGTCTAGTACCATATCAGAGCAAAGCAATTGTGCTCAAGATTTTCCTTTTTCCTTAAGTTGCATCTGAAGAAGTCTGTATTGGTGACTCTCTCTCCAGATCTCTGCACCTGCACTCACTGAGGGAATACAGTAAATTGGCTTTCCCCTCAAAGGACTGACATCTATACCAGGCAGCCTGAAGAGATCAGGCTATGGCATTATAGATCCCTCTATGTTCTGGACAAGGCACTAGGTCAGCACATCACAGTGGCCTGTTCCTCCATTCCTGTATGTTTAGGGAGCATTCCTGCTTATTTCTCATGTGCATGGAATGCCTTTTACTTCCCTCTTCGTTGCTGAAGGTTGTACTGGTTTGGGCTGGGGTGGAGTTAATCTTCACAGGGGCTGCTATGAGGCAGTTTGGGATTTGTGCTGGAAATAGCGTTGACAACTCAGGGATGTTTTCGCTGTTGCTTTGCTGCTCCTCACCCTACCTTGTGGGGGTGGCACAAGGAGCTGGGAAGGGACACAGCTGGAACAGCTGATCCCAACTAACCCAAGGGATATCCCGGACCATGTGGTGTCACTATCAGCATATAGAGCGAAGTGAAGGAGAAGGAAACAGAAGATATGGGAGGAGGAAGGAAAGGAAGGGGTGTTCCAATTGTTACATGTGATAGAACCCTGCTCTCCTGGGGATAGCTGAACACCTGCCTACTCATGGGAAGCAGAGAATGAATTCCTTGTTTTGTTTTGCTCATGCGAGTAGTTTTTGCTTTACCTGCTAAACTGTCTTTATACCAAACACTGAGTTTTCTTATTTTTATCCTTCCAATTCTCTCTCTCTTCCTGCTGCAGGGAAACAAGCAAGTGGCTGTGTGGTGATTAGTGGTTGACCAAGGTTAAACCACGATAGAGGTCCTCTAAATATAAGGAGTACAAAATGGTTACTTGTGAAATCATGAAATATCTTCTTTAGGTAATAATTATGGATTAATTATATAATCATAATATAATTATATGCCAAGGAATATTAATGTATGTTTCAACAGAAAAATACTATATATTAAGCTCTTCACAGCAAGGAGAAGAGATGACAGATTAACATTGGATCACTGGATCCCCTCTTAGGAGTTGCAATAGGAAGTTCATGCCAGATGCCTCTCAAAAAATATGTTCCTGAAGAAAACACATAGTTGTATTACACTGAATAGCACAAAATATCCCAATATGCTGGAAACAATAAGCAATAAATGAAATTTCCAATTGACTTTCCAGCAAATCTATTCTAATTACAAATGGAGATTTTGCATGTATTTCATTACTTATGGTAATTGTGTGATATCTATTATGAATAACCATGTATTCCAATCATCTCTTTTAATTATATTCTGCTGTAAGAGCAAGTCATGCAATACCTTGCCCAGATTTGGTTAACTGTGTGTGTGCTGCAAATCACTTTCTAATGGCTATATTGAGGACAAAAGGTGCACAAACTCTAACAGGAATGGCTTGTAACTGTCATCTCCTTCATTAACCAGAAACTACTTAAATGAGTAAAAAAACCTGAATTTAAATCCAGTTATACACTGAGGAAAAAAAATTGGTTTTTCCTCCTTTCTTTTCTAAAGTTCATGGTAATTGGTACCTGAATGCAAAGCCTGTGGTTATCTGCTACTGATGCAGGTACATAAATTTTCTATAGTGTCAAAAGTGCAACAGCAGAAAACACCTCCTTTGTATTTGTTGTCTACCATCCATTTATTTATTTGTTTGGGTTTTACTGATGTGATAAGAAGGATATAATTACAGGTTTGTTCAATAACCACAGCAATTACAAATTTGCTCACTACTAGACCAGAAAGCAACTGCTGGACTAAAAGTATTATTATTATTTATAGAATCATAGAACTGTTTAGATTGGGAAAGACCTTTAATCTCATTGAGTCCAACCCTTAACACTCCCAAGGCCACCACTAACCCATGTACCCAAGTGCCACATCTACACATCATTTAAATCCCTCCAGGGATGTGGGCTCCCCCACTGCACTGGGCAGCTGTGCCAGGGCTGGACAACCCTTTTGACAAACACATTTTTCCTAATGTCCAGTCTAACTCCCCCTCAGAACAACTTCAGGCTACTTCCTCTGTCCTATTGCTTGTTCCTTCGGAGAAGACACTGATCTCCACCTCTCCACGACCTCCTTTCAGGTAGTTGTAGCAAGTGATAAGATGAACAGGACTTCACAGTTTTTTAAACAAGAATGCCCATTATTATTTTAAACCTCAAAGGAAACACTCATTTAACGTTTTTTGTGTCCTGCCTCAGTTTCCCTGCCACTTTTAATACAGAAGTTTGCTACCACTTAATTTCATATCTTTCCACATTGCTTTACTCTTCTGCTTTTTAAGCTTGACTTCTTCCAACTCCATAGACGGAGGTTTTTCTCACTAAACATTTGTCTAGGTTTCTTGCTATGCTAAAATAAATTCTTTTTACCAGGTATTTCTGTCACCCCAATGACAGAAACCTTAAAGTTACTTTGAAACTACAGTTGTAACATGCTTTGAAAATTGATAATGAGAGTAAACATGACGAAATGGGAGCCCTTCTGCATGTCCCTGGAGCTTGTAAAGACAAGCAGTTCCACTTTTAGAAGACACACATTAGTAACACACCTTCAGACCTGGACAGTGAGTCCCCCTGAAACACACAAAGCAGTAGAGAGGTTCATGCATAATGTGGTTTAAGCCATTTATAAGTTCCAATCAATGAGGATGACAAACAGGTGAATGAAAGTGAGTAGACAAAAATGGAACTGGAATTTTTTAGCTGAATTTTAGTATTTATTAGCAATGTAGTCAAGAAATTTAACTGCAGATCCAACCTATTATGCCACTGCTTACAAGCCCATTTCTCAGAGATCTCATTACTCTCCACACAGTCGGGGCTGAAGGCTGGTTCAACACATGACTAATAAGAGACTGCTCGGCCCTCCACAGCATTGCTAAGATGCAACAGGTTCCAGCCTAGGAGCTACGGCCTCTCCTTTATGTGGCCTTACACAGCTTTTTTAACACCTCTTCCAATGTAGGTTGTGCTACAAGCTGAGAAATTCTTACCACTGATCTGCTGAATACATGTAAATAAGTAATTTAATTGTTAATTTACTCCATTTGCAAATTGGCAAGAAATACTTCTGATTCCATTACTTTCCCTTTTTTTTCCTTTCTATTTACAATACTGGCACAAAGGATTTAGAATGGGATTTTCATCAATACCAGTATATTAATGCAACTATAACGATCCAAACAGAATTGTATATCCTTATGGTGAAGGCCATCCTCTTTCAACAGTGAGCACCTTCCAAGCAAGACAAGATTTGAAGGGAGAGAAAGCATTTTTATCAGACCAAATGAGACAGTTGAACTCCATCCCCACAAATAAGTCATACAGACAAGCTTTTGTGCACAGAGCCCTGAATCTGTTATCTTCAGAAGCAGCATTTCTTAATGTGAGTCAAACACCATCCCTTTGTTTGTAGACTGCAAACAAAAAGACTCCAGCCCTGAGATAATTAACTGTCCTCTCTATCATCAGGAAGTTCAAGTGGTTTGCATACACAGAGCAGATCAGTCATTCTTTGGGCTGTTTGAGGAGAGCCCTTATCCCAGAAGGGAACTTGACAATACAGCAAAGCTGCTCTGTTGGCTTGGTGCTGCCAAGAGCACAGTCCTACTCCTTGTCCTCTGCACAGCTTAATTTTGCTAAAAATTATTAAGCATAGGAACTGTTTTTCTTACTCTCATTTGTGCAAGTAAACATTATAAGGCATTAATAAATCCTACTTGAGGGATCAGTAAGGAAAAGCCATGGAATGGCTTTATTTGGGATCTGAGGTAAAAAAATTCAGGAGTTTTCACTGATACTCAACAGCTTCAGATACTTACAATAAAGTAAGTCTGAATCTCCTCTGCATTCCTGATGAAGAGATATATTCTATACGTGCCCCCCATTTTCAAATAAGATGCATCATTTATATCTGTTCCTCCCATTCAGGAAGTCTTTTCTGCACCAGCAAAGAAACTGCATCCTCTTCCTAATGCCCTCTTCTTCTAGAATTATTACACATTTTGAAAAATTCATGTAAGCAGTCCAGGCCTTATTGTACCAAACAACATTTTGTGTCTCCATTGTGATTCCATCTCCGGCCTAATATTTAAATTACTAAGTCTTTACCAAACCCCTTTATTTTTAGCTCTTTGCTTAAGAGCTAAAAGGAGCATGTCTGCTCCTTAACATTGTGCTAAACAAACTAATAATAATAGTAATACATAGGAAGCTTCTGTAATGAGCACTAAAGAAAAGATTTCTACTTTCTACTTTCCCACAAGATTAGATATGTCTAACACGTTGTTGCAAACATACAGTGGACATTATTAAAATATGTAGATATAAGCTTATATATTCTGCAATATAACTGAATTTTATTTTCTTAATCTTAGTTTTATGGTAAATATGAAAACTTATTTAGGCTGAAACCCATAAAATTCATAATTATGGAGCATAAATACAGATATGATAAATGTGTAATGTACAAATAAAATCATAACAGCAGCTCTGTAACTTTATGAAGAATTAAAATTTCATGTACAAGATAAATACCATGGGTTTCAACCAAACTTGTGAGAGAATACTACTGTTCTTTCCAGTGTGCTATCTTCAATGGAAACTGTCAGGTCTGTAACTAAATGAAAAATTACTTTGAAAATATATTAAGTAAAAATACTAATCAAAAGGATTGTTTCTTTTTAACTGCAAAACTTTTAAGGAAAGCATTAGAAAAATATTTGAGGCATTACAGAATACATCAGTCTCAAGCAATACAGCAATTCTGACAGCAGATGACAGGGAGCTCCCAGCCAGACAAACAGTGCAGCAGAGCAGATGCTGTTCTCACATTGCCTGACCCTGGATCCTGTCCCACCCCTGCAGCAGACCCAGAACAATTACACTGCAGCTCGGGGTGTTAGCAAGCCTTGGAAGGGAGCATCTGGTTCAACTAATGTTTTCTCTGCTCATTAATAAAAGGAACAAGCTGCAGTAACTCACAGAACAGCACATGGCCTCAGCAACAAATAATGACCATTAACTCCATGTAGTGATGAAGTTGCCAGAAAAATATCATATGCTTTGGGATTTTATATGTGGTCTATTCCCTACAATCAGAATACTTTCTGGTGGGAAAACTTAGATCTCTATGAAAAGGGCAATACAAATAGTCCAGCAAAATTCAGTACATAACAGTTAAACAACCTTCTTTTTATGTTTCTGGTTTTTTTGTGTTTTTTTAATGGAAATAACTTTTCATAATCAATCCCATATGAAAAATTTTTGTAAGGTGTTTATTCTAATTTATTACACACATACATGTGCCCTTAGTAAGGTAGCCAAAGTGTCCACCACAAATTTCTATAAAATTACTTGGCCCAAATAACCCTCAGCTTGCTGTTCCCAGCTGGAAAGACTGTTCCTTTTAATAACCAATTCAATAAACTGCTGAAAAATGCTTTATATAACATACTATTGCCATAGATCTGCTGTTTGTCATTACATATTGCATTCAATCAATTTACAAATGTTGCTGTGTTCCTTTTGTGCTAGTTCTTCTTATGGCATCCTGAACACAAATCTAAAGATCAATACCTTGTCTACTGGAAAAAAAAATTGGACATAACTAATGAATAATTTTATTTATAATAAAAAATCCTAGTTTCCAAATGGATTCTGATAATATTGAAATTCTTTTTTCATATTTAACACAAGATGAAAATAGTACCCTGCACAACACCATGAGAAAAGCAGTGATAAAAACCAGTTGATATTTATTGAAGATGTGAGCAAAACTATGTAAAGCTGTGGTGCAGGGCTAAGAAAACATCAGTAAAATGGTAGGTCATTCACAAGGTATTTGTTACCATATTAAAGCACAAAAAGTCCATGTGAAAGAGCAGATGGAATTTGTTTCAAACAGCACCATAGTTCTGCCCTATGGAACTATGGAAGCAGCAAGGCTCTGAATGAAGTACTTCAAGTAAGAAGCCAAGGAGAAGCTGAGCTCATGCTGTTTTCATGTGCTGATTCAGTTCATCTTGTGCCTTTTGTGTGACAGAAACAATGCATTTGCTGACTATAGACACATGCCTGCACTGCTCCAGCTATTGAATAGCTGCCTCCTCCAAAACAACCACAGAGCTGTTCAAGGGAGCCACAAGTGACTGCTTTTCACAGTCACTCTCTGCAGAGCAGCAAGCTGACAGAACTGAGAGGAAACAAGGACTGCTGTAAAAAAGGGAATGGGTACCTGTATAAGGGTATCGCAGCAAGCTTCCAGAATACCCAGCTCACCTCCTCACCACTCCCACACTTAGAGCCCAGATGTGCACTGTTCTGGCATTACCAGAACAAAATCATGCCACTTCTGTATAAACCAACCAGAAAGTCAGCATAAAAGTACACCCCAAAAAACAGTATCTCATTAATGAAGACTGTCCCAAATACCACGTGCCTTCCTACTCTGATATCAGACAAGTAGAAGGCAAGAGCAGAGCAGGTACAGACCTCTTATTATTACAGGTATTAAGTGACAATGTCTTCAGACAGCCTGTGGTCAGACACCTCTGAGTCTCAAGCATTTGCCTGCTAGGTGACAGCAAAGGGAGTGGATCTCCTGAGGAAAACAGGCACTAATCCTGCACCCTGACCATCTGCAGCTCTCTGTTTTGTTGCACCTACTGTCACAGACATGTGCATGTTGTAGCTCGCACACTAAAGATTCCAGTTTAACGTCAGATATTCCTTACTCAACAATAAGAACCCAGCACCTTCCAATCCAAGAATCTGCAGTAATCGCTCAAAGGGATCCCAATGCAAACAGGTTCCTGAGTCCATGAACTCTGTGCACCCATTGGGCAGAAGTCTAATGCTGGGAAAAACGAGGCAGCTCTGTCTAGAAACAGCAGAACTCTTTCTGTACCATAAATACTATATTCTTACTCTACCTATTTTTGTTTCTATTAGCACAATTTGCCTTTCAAATGTCAAACTAAATTCACAGGACTGGCAGCTTCAAATAAACAAAACAAAACTTTGCAATCTGTTAACTGAACAAGCCTGCTTTGGCATTGCTCAAGTCACACTGAATGCCACAAGGCCATTGTGACTGACTTTTTTCCAGAGTATAGTTTTATTTTAAAACTATTACTGAAAATTCATAATTCCAACCCTATGTTCTGTTTCAAGATGGAATTTCAACCATACTAGTTAATTAAAGCCACCACCTGGAGTGAGATGGCTTTCAAACTCATTTCCTTTGTCTCTCTAATTCACATACATTAATATTTTATTTTCTACTGAAAAAAAATGTCAGACGTGTGCCAAAGACAAGGCAGATAAAATTATTACAATAAAACAAAGAAAATACACTTGTTACTGCCAGGTCTCAGAATGAATGCTGAATTATACAGACGCTTTAAAGACTTAAAACTGCAAATTGCTCCATTTTACATACTGTATTCTAGCCTTTACATCAAGATCTCTCCTAATTTCTTCTTATTGTAATGAGAAAGGAAAAGGGTTGAGTTTTTATTACCTGAACATTTATTCAATGGAGAAACAAAGACTACATTATATATTACAACACAAGCTATTAAAACAATGTGACACTATAAAATAAGCTGCAATACTCATTATGGTATAAAAAACCTAAACCCTGAGCAAATAAATGTATCTGCCAAAAGTCAGCAATAACTACACAACAAGAGTTTATAATCTTTAATTATTTAAGAAGGAAAGAAGCTTGTAATAATCAAGTTTTATAGGCTCCTTAACTTGTCATTACTAGGTGCTCAGGAAACTTTAAAACAAGAATGCTATCTGAAATACTCTATTTTTAACAACAGATGCAATTGTTCACTTAACTGATTAGTTCAAAACAATAGTCAAATATTGTTTTTAAAACCTGCACACACAGAACAGATAACAGTTTATTTACTCTCTGATCCAGACAATGCATACAGCAGCTGCTCAGGCACTTACAGGCCCTGCATCACACAGTGACCAATATGACGCTGTCTTTATATAGCTTTGAAAATGGTTTTTGTTATAACAAATCTGTAAATCACCTTGGATTTACATCAGGTATTTCAGAAACTTGAAGATCAGAAAAATTGTTAATTTTATTCATTAAAAGATATTGGTGAGACAGTAGCATTTTTAAAGTTTCTATGAAGTCTATGTATCTTTGCCATGATGTGACTTCTGATACACACAAACACCATTTAAAACAGAGAGAAGTTCAGTATTGAACAATTATAATCTACAGAAGTGATGGGAGGAAAGGAAGGTTCCATATTTCAGAAGAAATACATTTATGGGTTAAAAAAAATAGATATTAAAGTTTACTTGATTTCAAATCATGAAAGAAAAAACATAAAACAACAAAACTAACAAGAAAACTTTCAATAAACTCCAGACAACAACTTTTTTTTCCCCAGCATAGTCAGTCAATTGCCTAACTGAGCTCCTACTAAAATTTTACCATGAACCTCTATGGAAAAAGTGATCAGTCTTGATTATTTCTGAAAGATAGCACTTTCAGCCACTGAGATAAGCACAAGTTACAAAGCAGCAGAATTTTGACTGCAATAACACACTATACTACAAAATACATTAAAAAGGTATATTGAGCATCTTATATAATCAAGTTACAATACAATTTCTAACTGGAAAATTTTACTTACAACATGTGGCTTCATATTTTCATCATGAAACGTGTACACTATACAGATGGTTTATTTAATCCCTTCCGAACTAAATTAATCAAAGCAATCTGTCCCACAAAAAAACCCCAAAAGTCTTCAAAGTCTTCATACAGGATTCTACTGGCATTTGACAAATGGTGCACATTTAGCCAGGAAAAGTTGAAAATCCTCCATAAAGAAGTTACCACATCTAAAAATAAGTGACATTATTAAAAGCGAAGCAGGATGTGTTATTTAGCATAATATGGAATTTAAACAGTACCAGCTCTGATAGACTTTAAAATGCTTATAGTAGTACCTGGTTGTTTATACATCTTCTGTGGTGAAAAGGTCAATAGAAATTCACCTCGAAGGTCACAGTTGCTAAGCAACTGTTTTCAGCAGTTCTGCAACACTGATCAAGCATCTTCTGATCAAGCATCACTGCCTGGTTTCAGAATAAGCCCATGTCGCATCCTACCTGGCCTTCCAAGCGCCCCGAGCGTCTCCTGCTTTTCCCAGGAGCACAGATACCCATGGAAAGGATACGTCCTGGCACCACTGGCCTGCGGTTCACCAGAGCAAAGGACAGCTCTGTCGTCAGGAACACCACGGAGGGCTTGATGAGGTGCTGCCCAAATCTCAGCATGATGAAAGCTGACCTTCAGGGTCTGAAAGAGACAGTAGTTAAGATAATTAAGGAACTGACTCTGCCTTTCCAAACAACAGGAATAAAACGATCGAATTGCCTAGCCAGCTTCTAACAGCAAGTGCCTCCTGGGCTTATCAAGGCATTGGGTGTCTTGAAATGGTTATTATATCTTTCCTAAAACGATCACTTCTTTGAAGGAGTGGTGAAAAAGGCTTATTTCCAAAGCAAAAATTTTAATTTTTTTAACCCCTTCTCTCATCATCTTGGCAGGGCTACAAAATTCTAGAGAATGTAATTTCTCCCTCCCATTTTCATTTGTCCTGCATTGTAAACATTTGGGTCATATGTTCTCCGAAAAGCACAAATAGGATTTCACATTCTTTCTGCCACAATGCAAATCTGTGCACACAGGACTTATGAAATAAACCACATTTTCTTAATCTCTCCATTAAATACCTCAACTGAAGAAACACTGGCAAATTGATGAAAGTTTATTTAGCCATTTTCCATCCACACTTTCTAGCTTGAGCAACTGGGATGTGAAGATGATCAGTGCTACATTTTCTCTTAGAGGAAGTCAAAGACTTCCACTTCCATTCACTAAAATTTTCTCTCTTCGTGATGAGAATGAAGATCCCTTTTAAATAGCTACAGCACAATTCTAAATGTGTCTATTTTAGGTCTTTAAGCCCTAGAGTATTTAAAGTATTTAATTCAATTCGAAATATCCAAGGTACTGCAGGGTAAAATATGAAGAAATTACAAATTTCATGTGACAATACTTCAGACACATTGGAAGCATTATACTCACATTACCCAGCTTGAACCAAGTGACTAATCAGGAAATTCAGTTTTGTATGTGTATTGGGTTGACCCTGAGTTGATGGACAGTCTTTAAGACCAATTACGCTTCTCACAATTTACATATTTAAACCGCACAGAAAGGCGGGACTTTCCCTTTTGTCGGAGGTCGCCTGCTGGAAGGTGGGGGGGCTCCGAGCCTCCGGGCCCCGCTGGGCCGGGCCGGGACCACTGCCCCTTTCCCCCTTTCCCAACGCTGTGGCACGGACCCTGGGTCGCTGCAGGGGAACTGTCCCAGAGCCGCAGGCAGCTAAAACCAGCCATGGACTGCCACAGCTAAACCCATCCAGCGTGGCTTCTGGGGACAGGCGGGTCCCTCTCCTCTCCATGCGGAGCCGGCGGAGCCAGCGGGAGCCGGCAGAGCCTCCTGTCTACAGCCAGCACACTTCGTGCTGAACTGAAGAGGACACCGTGCAGCCAGCAGCACAAAGGGAGCGAGGCTTTCCCCACCGTAAAGCCTGAACAAGAACACTCTTCAACATGGCGGCGTCAGAGCCAGAGAGAAAGAGAAGTGAGTCCCGTGGGACGGAGCTGAGCATGGCGACGGGAGAAAAGAGGGCGGTGCCGCGATTCTGGCGCGCAGCTTAAAAGAAACCTTCTTGCATGCCGTGGTAAGAAACTGTAATACCACAAACTGTTTGTCTCTTTAATCCATTTGAAGAGCATGGGGGGATGGAGTATCCTCGTGTGCCTGTGAAGATTGTGAAGAGTGCCTATGCCAGGCTATATAGAAGTAGTAAGAGGCTGTTAGAGACTTGTGGCGAAGAAAAGCCTTTGTGTGCAGGCCAAAAGAACTTATCCTTAAAAAGATTAATAACCCCATGTGATGGCCCATGTTTGGCAGTGTGAAGGAACTGTGAGATTTTTCATGGGAGAGATGTCCTACACACAGCAGATTGATTGTTTCCAGGTGGATCTGCTGTTAGTGGCGGTTTGGGAACCACGTGCAACTGAAGGAAAACCCTTTTTTCCTTAAGCATAAGAGAGAGACTTTTCAAGAACTGGAACACTGACTAACATCCCATGTTCTGTTATCCCTTGTGTGAGCTGGGTAAAAGGAGAGAAGTGCTGGGGGGGGGGGGGGAATTTGCTTTAATTTTGTTTTGTTATTTTCTCTTTACTTTTAATTCTATTAGTAATAAAACTCTTTCATTGTACTGCAACTGGTTAAGGTTTGTGCCTGCTTTGCTTTTCTCCTAATTCTTATCTCACAGAAGGAAAATAAGTAAGTAATGAATATTTTGAACCAAAACCACTACATTTAATTGGTGTTTCCGCCTGGTTTCAAACTCAACCCGCTACAGTATGTTGCCCGAGATGGGGAAATCTACTGCTACAGTCGTGGAAGATCTTTTGTAACAGTTCTTTTCTTGCAAGCTTACTGTGTTCAGTAAGACCTAAACTTGGTTCTTAATCTAAGAGATTTATTCTAGTTTAACATCCCACTTTTACCTGCTCCCATAAAAAAAAAAAGTACACAGAACGACCCCCTCTAAGTGCACACACTTTGAAAATGTCTTTGAGAAATACTTGTTCTTCTAAAGGAACTTCTGGCTTTGTAGAGATCTGATTCCACAGAACTTAATTAAATGAAGGGTAGCAGATGCATCTAGCCAGGGTTTACACCAGAAAAACATGTATAAATCTTAGTATAAGATACAGTAACAAATCAGATTACTACATTTCATGTAATAAACATTTTCTAAGCAGGCACCATGTCTTGTTTTATTTTTGAAGATCACAGATGAAAGAAAATGCTTGAGCAGACCATGGAAGAGTAGAGATTTTAACTATGCCTGTTTCAAAGATTTGAAAAGGTTCTACTTTTTTTTTCCACATAAAGTTAACAGAAGATTAAGTGTCTGTGTCCCTCAGCATATATTAAACTTGAAACTCGACAATATACAAAAATCAAGTCCCTTTAGCTACTAGAAGAATTGCTTAGCAGAAAAAACACCTACTACCTTGTGCTGATGCTTGAAAAAAATAACTCTTAGGAACTTCAATCAATGTTTCTCATTTCTCTTAAGCAGTCCATCAGCAACCCCCTGGAGGGGGGTTTCATTCTGATTAAAACATGCAAGAATGTTTTTACACCATCCAGTAAAGAGACATGGTTCCCTTTGCAATGAAGGAAATGTTTCTGATAAAGGAGAGAAGCATATTCTATAGCCAGGACTAACCTCCAGTGATGAAACTTTAAGCTGGTGTCTCCAGAGGCTGGAAAATCAAATGTAGTACCTGCCCTTGCACCTGGAAATGCTATGGACAGAAATCAAAGAAATACTGATAATTTCTTGTTCTGTCTTCCAGAACACTGATAAATAAATGTACTGTCCACAGGCATGGGACAGACTTAAGCACAGAAATAAGGCTTCAAAATCACAGTTGCTGAATGTAAAATCTGATGATTTGAAATTTGACTTAAGAAGGGAGAGAACCTGAGATTTGATAATCAACTGGAGGAGTCCTCTGGCTGATTGCTTCCATAAGCAAAAAGCAGCAAAGAATAGCAAAATAAGATTGGTGACATTAGGTTGCCTATACTGTGTATTCATCATGCACCTACCACATGCATTTTTACTTACTTCACTACCTGTCTTGTTAAAAAAGGCCTAGAAAAATCAGTAAAGTAAAAGCACTAATCTCGTACCTCTCCATGCAATAGCTTGAAGAATCACTTTATAGCCTCAGTGGGCTGATCCAGAATTATTAGAACATTATAAAATCTCATACATAGAATTAAAGCATGTATTAAAACCCTTTCTATTTGTTTACTATGCAAAAACGTATCTGAATAATGGATTTCTAACTCTTGATTCAAACTAAATAAACGTGTTTCAAACTAATGTGTCACTTGTACTGGTTGTGCTGTAATTTTGCAGTAATATTGCAGACTTCCCAGTGCTACTCTCTCCAATTCTGCAAAGGGATTATGGGAGACTTTTTCTTAAACAATTATTCATGATCTATTATATATTACTTCCACATCCATCTGCCCTAGTGATCCTCTGTGTTTTTCTGCAAAGTACATTGTGTTGGTCTGTGCTCAGACCAACACAAATGCTAAAAAATGCATTAGGGAAATAAGTAATGGGTACAAATGAAATATCCACAACAGTGCACCAACACACTACAGCAAGGCTGGACTATTCCAGAGTGCATCCAGGCAGGAAACTGCTACTGGCAGAGTTTTTAGTCATCTGAACTTTACCTGCTTATTGTTTGGATGGTTTGTAAACCAGCAGGAATCAACAGAGCACAGGTGTGTGCACACAGGTCATGAGATGCAAACAGTGTGTGCACAAGGCTTCCCAATTCCCAGACTGGAATGACCACGCTAAGTCTGTTCCTCCAGAGATTTCCATTTTTCACATAAAGAGGAGGTCCGTGCCAGATAAACTAGAAACTGTACATAATTGGTTAAAGATGTTTCCTCTTTAATGATGGTAGCCTTTTTAATGCCCAGTAATAAGGAGGACAATTACACAGTAATGTTAGAAGATGAAAGAAATCAATTTCTGATTAAATTTCAGCCCAGTTTAACACAGTTTCTATTCTGACTATTCAGATGAAAAGTGTATTTACTCTTCTTCATATTGCAGATATACATTACATTGCCTATTTCATCTGCCTCATTTTCCTAATTGAATTCCCTTCAAGCTGTGTTACTGCAGTTGTAGGTGGGAATACAGTATTAAAGGCTAACAGCAAATAGACTAATTTTACAGCCACAATGGACCTAGATCTGTATAATAGGAAAAGGGAAAAAAAAATACACTGGCAATCTACATTATACCTTGAAAAATAAGAATGCTAAAATTAAGAAAAATCTTGAGATACACTGAAATATCTTCAAATAATTTTAGAGATTTGTAAAATTTCAGTAGGCACATGGCATTTCCCCTGTCTATATAAATACTACTCATATATTAAATGTATTTTTGAGAGGAAATCTAAACACATCTCAGTTTTCAAGATTTATTCAGTTTTGGGTTAGGGGCTTTGGTTTGTGCTTCAGTTTTTAAACAGCATAAGATGTAGAATCATTTGTGTCAAATACACAGCAGAATTCTGAACAGAAGATAAGCTCTCTTCTGAATGGAAGATAAGTTCTCTTCTGAACAGAAGATAAGTTCACCTAAAAACAGGTCCATAGGACATCAAGATGGGTGTCTGCTTGTTACATGTCATCTCTAGAATCAGAGACCTGGCAAACTGTTGGAAGTTTGCTGATCACAAGGAGTGATGGCAGCAGACCTTTAAGGTTCTCCTCCTACTGCCACAGACCTCCCTATTGGACGCTTCATGGAGATGGTGTTGGTACTCCAAAATGCCTCTTTTTTTTATTATACAATTATTCCTCCTTAGAACAAGGTGTTGAGATCAGCACCTGCTGGGAACCAAGCTCAAGGCTTTTGCTGAGAATCCCTTGAGCACTGTTCTAGGAACGCTGCACATCTGGTTGTAATGGGAGAAGATGAGGTAATGCAAAATGGGCTGCTAACTTCAAATGTGTGTATTAAAGGAAACTACAATTACAATACCATTATCTCTCTGTGCTAATAGGAAGGACTGTTTTAGAACCAATCCCAGGAGTATTCTTAAATTTTAAAGTTTATTTTACCATATTAACATCACCTGTTCATGAATGTTTACAGTTCTGATTCCAATACTCAATTTCACTGTAAAAACACTGCAAATTCATGTGGCAAAATAAAAAATTCTTCCTTTTAAAATTTTTCTTCCAAAAATACTATTTTTTTTTCATTCACCAAGATAAGAAAACTTGTGTTACACAAGTTACTACACACTGTAGTTAAGGGAACAAAGTACCTGTATCCTTAAATTCATATTTGGCATTGTTCCCTCTCAAAGATTTGGTTATGGGAAAAGTGAATTTTGCACCATATTCAAGAAGTGATGTACAATAAAGACCTGCCTTGCAGGCTACCTTCCCTCTTTCATGCTTTGGAATTTTTTACTTATTCCCTCCTTTCACTGCCACTTTGTAAGGATGAAATCAACACAAGTCAGAATATTACTTATTTAACTCAAGCACCTAGCAATGAAAATCCTTGTTGCTAGAAACCAGGATTTGACATTTTCATCAAGGAATACCTAAAAACACTAATAAAAATAAGTGATTTTATTCTAAATTCACTTAGTTTTTCTACTAGCCCCATGTCCCTAGAACAGCTTTATCTGTCAGCACCCTTCACTCCCACCCTTGCACAAGATTTAACTACATATTTTGTGTTCTTACAGTTCCAGAAAATGGCCTCTAATTAAAAGCACCTCTCCCTCTCAGTGAGCCAAAACGTCACATGCTATGCTATTTTTGTTCTGTATTACAAAACTAGAAAAGGTGCTCCTGGTATCTTTGACAGCCATAGCCTAGATTCTCTCCATGGGGTTGGTATTTAATGCTCTACACAAGGTTGAAGGGAAAAGCTTGTGTGGATTATTTTCCATTTTCACCACCCACAGAAGCTACTGAACAGCAAGCCCATTAAATGTGATGCATGTAACCAATCCTGTGGTGTTGACAAGGACCAATTTGTCCCATCATAGACAGATTATGATGGACTCGAATTCACTACACGTGGCTTCCCCTGTTTAATCTAGCAGGGAAGAAAACATCGAAATTATTACTGTTTAAATATATAGCCATCTTCTTAGCATGGTCAATCAAGCTAAATTATCTACACTTAAAATGAAAATAGACTGTGGCCTGTTGCATAGCACCTAAGCACCTTCATGTGTGTGATGCCACAGCCATGCATCTGCAATCCCACAGCCTTTGCCTTGCAGCTCCGTTCCCTTTCACCTGAGCTGCAGCAGCATTTCCCAGCCCCTCTAGGACAGGATTTTCCATTCTGCTCTCACAGTCTCGCCCCTGGAACTCCCAGTGTTGTTGTTATTGTGGGTTTTCCTAGGGCATGACTGTGACCACCATGAGAACTGCACCTCCCCCTGCCTGGCTGCGGCTTTTGGGTTGCACTTGTAGGCCCAAGGAGACTGCACAAAGCTCCCTGAGCGAGCAGTACCACCCCTGAGCACAGTACCAGGTATCATTGACAGCGTGATGAGCACTGACCTGAGGGAGCTCTGAGGTCCTGATGAAAACCAGACAGTTCCCAGTTGTACTGGGTCTGACTGGGATGGGCTTTTGTTCACAGGAGCAGTATGGTCCTGTGGTTTGGCTTTGCAACCAAACCAGCGCTGACAAGACACCAATATTTTGGCTATTGCTGAACAAGACTCTCTTTTTCCATTCTGCCCATCACCAGTGAGCTGATGTACATCTTCATCTTTGGCTCCTGACAGGAAAGCTGCATTGCCCCCAAACCTGTCTAAACATACTTCATGCAACCAGTCCAGCTGTCCCATCAACATATCTAAAGCAGAATATGCACAAAATTCAATCAAAGCACTGTAGCCTATTTAAAAGCTACAGGTCAAATACAATACTAGCATTGTCATTTTTTTGTGTACTAGCATACACATTTTCTTTTCAAAATTATCCATCTTCTGGCATTACACATCTTGTTTACTGCACCTGGGTGTGGATACACGCAGGCAACACATACATAAGTCTGTCCTCAGTTTCCTCTTTCCCAATTTTCTTGTTCATCATCAAAACAGATTTTTAAAAGGCCTCTCCCCTGCTCCCAAAACCCTCACAACCACCCCAAAAAGCAACTCAAACTTCAGACACCCAGAACTTTGTTGACCAAGGATGATGCAGACCCCTAAAAGCAAGTGAGCAACCCTGCAGCAACATTGTATAGCAATTGCAACTTTGACAAGTTAATCAACAAATGCAGAATCAAGCTAGACATCAAAGGCGATATAACATCCATAAAACATGGAGAGGGCATAAATATTTTTAAATGATGTAGATGTAGTTGTCAAATTCATTTCTATAGCAAGTGTTTTGGAATACAAATTAGACCAACTTGTTTTTTTCTTATAATCAGGTAAAGAGTGCAAAGTTATAAACAATAAATGAAAAGGTTTGTAGAGGCAAGAGAGTTGTATAATACATTAAACTTGTAGAAAAATGAGATTTTAGAAGAGTCATGAAAGTGCTAAACAGGCTCAATATTCTTCAAGTGTCCACTGTGTGCCTCAGAAGATGACTCATACACCATTTAACCATGCTGAGAAAGTCATTCTGGCAGTGGCAGCCCCTGCTTGTCTCTGTGCTGAGGTAACAGCCCAACCTCAAATATGAGGATTTGTTTCCAAGCACCACTTTTTTGTTGTTGTTGTTTTGACATCCTAGTTAGACTTGCAACTTTACTTTTTTAAAAAACCTTTTACGATGATGAGCATGAAATAAAATTGCTGTCTTGCATTATCCTGCAGTAGGTTTATGTCCATTTTATGTCAGAACGCATGAACTCAACACAACATAACAGAAGTTATCTTTCAAACAGAATCCCAGTCCCAAGACTTGATCTAGAACTTCTCACCATCTTCTCTGCTCATAAACTGTGCCCATTTTTCCTCATATTAGCAGAGGTTATCTAAGATTATACCTCCTTCTATCACCATCCAACAAAAAGGCAGGAATCCAAAGACAAGTCTGATAATTAAGAACAACTCAAAATCCATGTACTATGTCCTTGATTTTAAGGAGGATGTTTTGTGAAATGGGATAAAATCAACAGGTTCACTCCCAACAACTTCTACTGAAAGAACAAAATACATACAAAAACACATATATACAATAAAACAAATTATGTTCACAGATCCTTCTTTAGTGTTAATCTCCAGGGGGAGGGGGGCAGGGGGTAGGGGGGAAGAAAAAAAGAAAAATGAAACAAAGAAACACACATTATATTTTCAATTTTTTAACAACTTGCATGCATCACAGCTATTATCCTGATGCATGGAGAACTCAGGGGTTTGATTTTGCCTCTGCAAGTCATTCTGATGAACAAGACCTTTAGTGTTGTAATAACTGCTGTGAGTAATGGAACAACCAATGGCTTTTATTAAGCAGGAACACTGAATAATATATTACCAACACTAAGATCAAGGCAAAATACATTTTTATCACAGAAAAATATTAATATCAATCGTGCCATTTTTTAAAGCAGAGAGGTGAAAGGGAGAAAATGAAAAAAATTAAGAAAATGCTTTACAGTATGCATTAAATGGCAGAAATTATACTGTGAAAGTCCTTTTTCCTAGTGTGGCTACCTAGGGCTACATTACATGGTAGAGGAGCAATAAAAAATTGTGACATCTCTTGAGATACATAAGTGTAAGGAAAACTCTATCCCAGCAAAAGGAGGGATGTGGAAGGAAGGTCACTATAGAGACCAGCACACTGCACATTGAAACACTTGAGCTTAAGCTCATTCCTTTTGAAGCCACAGACTAAGAGAGATAACATGATGGAAAAACTAGGAATGTTCTTTTGCTGTACCCTTCAGTGGAAAAAAAAAGGTGGCTTTAAAAATGGGGAGTGAAGAAAAAGCTCTTGTGTTTTAGCTTTTTTTTATTATTATTACTTATATAGCAATACATAAAGTCACTTTATAGGCTTTAGAAATACGCACCAAGACCAAGCTTTCCCCTAAAGTGGATTCCTATTTCCTCGGAGTGAACACAATTTGGACATCTATAGTATTGGACAGCAGAGATGGAGCAAAGAGAGCTGCAGAAGACAAGTTGCGGGGAGTTAAGCGAAAAGATTCAAGGAGTAAAAAAGTCCATTGGGAAAAGAGAAAAATGGCTCTTCCCAAACTGTTATGGTGGTATAAACCAAAGCACAATCAGAGAGAGAGAGAGAGAGAGAGAGAGCACAGGGTGTGCTATGGCAAAAGGATGGTCCACACAACTCATGGCCAGCACAAGTCCAGACAAAAAGAAGTGTGGTATGAGCCAGAGATGTTGGATGACGAGTTTCCAGATACAGTCCAGAATTTTATAATTTCTTCACTGAGAAACCAGCCACATCACTTCCAAAAACCCTCCTGAATCAGTAAGCACTTTCAAAGATTTATTTCCTGTATTTTGTTTTTTTTTGTCCTTTTGCCCAGAATTTCATACTGAATGCAAATTTATTATTATTAGACCATGGCTATTTGGTAATCCTATGAATTTGAATTTATTATATTTAGAGCAATTCCTGCAATACCTGAGTATCTCCACAAGCATTTCAGCTTGCTGAATTAATGAATGTAACACAAACATTCAGAGGAAAATGCAGACACCATACTTAGTCTAACAATTCCTTGGGCATATAGATGAAAATAGACATTTAATGAAATTTATTGTCAGATTTACATTTATATATAGCTAATAATACTAGATAGTAGGTTCTTTACATTTATGTACGGTGCATTTATGTTTATTTCTAGATGTTGAAATCTTTAAGACAAATCCCATTAGCTCTCATTTTATCATTTTATATATGTGCTTGCTCTCCAAAATAAAACCACTTAAACCAGGTTGTTCCACGAACACTGGAATTAATGAAGTCTCATTTCAAAGGATTTATGTCCACATCCTTTCCCCACCTCCTTTTGTCCCCCACAGAACAAGAGCCCTCTGCCATGGCCCTGAGCGTATCCCAGGCAGGTGATTCCAGCAGGGCTGTGGTTCACAGGGACATCCGTGTGGAGAGCTGCCAGCTCAGAGGTGCGCACTGGCTGCTGTCAAGCACCTGGGGAGCAGCTGGGAGGAAAAGGATGCCCCCACCAGGCAAAGCAGGTCAAGGCCACTGACCAAAAATGGACTGTTACAACTGTAGAGTCTAATTACAGAACTACCACAGTACACATACGTATCTAATTATATATTTTCAAAAAGTGAAAGTGCTGCTCTAGTACTGAAATTTGATAGATATTTTTGAAAAAGCTTATACAATTATCACTGGAAAAATGCAACCTGGTGTGACTCGTTCTTACTATTTCTGGTTCATTTAAACTGGTCGAATTGTGAACTGCACGCAAAGAACCCTTTTCTAGTTTTAACTTTCCCTCTGTGCACGTTTTCCCTCTGATTTTCCCCAAATGCTCACTCTGTACTTGACCATGTGTTTGGAAAATGGCAAATACCATTACTGCTTTCCTGTCACTTCCCGATCTTTCTCAAAGACACCTGCAGCAGAAATCAGAGCTTTCTGCATTTTTGTACAGAGCACTATGAGGTCCTTGCTCAACAAGGTAATGTTGAATGATAGCTGGGTTGCAAATCAACTGAAAGAATAAGCATATTTTGGAAAAGGAAACAAACACTCACTGTCAAACCAGCATTAAAGCATGGCAGAAACCTACTTACAGATTTTTGGTTAGATTAATTCTGAACACTAAGACTTAACTAAATTCAGGCAAATACAGGCAGTCTTACGTGATCTTTTTTGGGAGAAGTTTCATATTTGGTAGCAGAAAATACAGTTATATTAAAATACAGCTATTTACAGAATACGACTACTTTACATAAGATATTTTCTGCTGAGAGAAAGGGGCTTGCAATTCCTGTTATCTAATACATACAGGCATTAGATTTAGTCCAGTAGGATACTAAGCCTGAGAAGTTTGTGGTTACATTTTCACCTCAAGTTGCTCTTGAGGAATTTTTTCCCACTGTAGACAGGTGCTCTTAACAAATTAACCACTAAAATCTATCAAACAGTTTTTTGGCTTCACTAGGTTACTTTCAGAATGAGGCCTTAAGACAACTCCAGCATCTCCTTTGATTGATTTGCACAAGTAAGAGAAGTCAAAGATGATCTTGTCAATATTCTTGAAGTCAAATTTCAAAATTACTGATGTAATAAAGTATTTTCTCCACTGTAATACTAGCAGCAGAAATACAAAGAAATCAAAACCAAAGGGGAAGATATTGTGGTAAAGAGCCTAAACCCACATTTTCAATATGCTGGCCTGCATCTTACTTGGTAAAAAATTAAGGACTGCTTAGAAAAATTATATAAACAGAGGAAAAATTTTAAGTGCTCACTATTGTTACAAGTGTATTATTTTAATTTTCGTATGCATGTACTAATTACACATTTAACTGTATCTGCACATCATTCTCCATGTTGCTTTTTACTTCACGATTGCCAAATATCCTGAAAAATATGCGTTTTCCTCTATCTGTAACTACCATAAAATTCCTCATATTTTTTCATTTAGAAAACAATCTATATGATTGTTTTTTAACCTAGAACTGCATGAGTCACATAATCAAGCCATAAACCTAGCAAATAATTCTGTATGTTTTTGCTGTATTTCTGGATTTCTATGCTGCATCACTTCAGGCATCAACAAAAAATGTTTTAGTGTTCCTGCTTTTAACTTTTCAAGATTAAAAAACATTTTTGGTCACATGGTGGATTGGAATAACGGAAAGTATTAAGTACTCATTTTTCTGTAAACTTGCTAACAGTTTAAACAAGAATTGGGTGTCAGATGACAGTTCTGCAACTAATTGGGGAACAAATTTTTGTATAATCTACTGGAAGGTCTTTGGAGCTCCTTGCCAGCCACGTTTTCTAATAAGATACTCATGAGTAATTAGAAATCTATAGACATGATTAAATCTTAATCTGCAATCTGCAGGATGAATGTTTAGGCCGAGGTATGGCAAACTGGCAGAGAACTCAACCAGGGACCCCTCTGCAGCTTCAAGAATTTGGCTGGCATTTGTCAAAGCTGAAGTTCTGATGTAGTTATGAATTCCTCCTCTGTACAGATAACTCATAAATTGGGCTGCTGGCTCAGTGCCACAGCCCTGCACCCATAGCCCTGACTGCCCCAGTACTAGCATATTATACAGAAAGTGGGCATAAATGGTTTATTTCCAATGAAAACTTTGGACTACCGTTGCACTTCTTAAATAATGGATGTAATTTATTATTTAAAAGGTCATTTGCACAATACAGATATACTACCCAAGCTACCCAGTAGGAAATTGTACTTAGTCAAGCAAAGTTCTCACTAACTTTCATTTTTTCCTCAATAGCAAGCAGTTGTTCTGTTAGTAATGCCATAGCAATACCATAAAGCTCTGGGAATAGCTGGCTCTCAGCAGTCTGGAAATGGTTACAAGTCTAAACAAAACAGACTTTGAAACTACTGAAAAATTCATTTTCTTGTGTTGTTATAAGAGACGTTTTGGCTTCCCTGAGTGCACTTCATAGCCAAGAGAAAACTGTCCAACTTTATATACACAGGGTAGCCTTCCAGTTCCACAAAAGATATGAACTTGGCACAATACGAGGAATGTAGTCTAATAAGAAGTTAAATGTAGGTTAACATTAAAAAGGTGTTTAAAGCAAGGGGTTCTCTAACTATCAACATAATTCCAACGTACCAGCCACTGTTCTGGTACTTTTCTTGATGAATGCAAGAAATATTTCACTTCTCTAATCATTTTCAGCTAAAGATTTCAAAGAGCTTTAGGAAAATATATGGAAATAGGTATCTAACAGATAAGAAAACAAAGCAGATATAGACTTTGAGAAGCACAAATTGCCACAAAATAATATAATAAAATCTTTTTTCCTTGGTCAAATTACTTCAACCAAAAGTCTCAAAAATTAACTGAAAGACTCACAAATCACTATGTTTAGCCTTGGTGCAAATCCATGCTGCTACTTTTAAAGGACTATGAAGAACTAAGGGCTTACCTTGAATTCTCTATGCTACTCCATAAGCAGTCAGCAGGCCCAAAACAAAAACTAGCATAAAATAAACTTCTGGTGGAGAAAATACAAGAAAAATCATGTAAATGTACTCAGTATACAAAATGTGGACACAACACATAAAAATCACCAACTAAAGTTTTCCTGAATAGACGAACAGTATTTTGCTAGACTTGCTCACAAATCTTCTGGTATTTAGAATGTCTTCACAGAGAAAAAAAATCTGAATATACTATGAAAATAAATGAAAGTACATTTGGAAAGATCCTGTTCATGCTTATCACAGAGAAGATGGTACCATCTTTGAGGCAATATGGTTTCTCAATTAATATTCATTCCCCAAATTAATTGGATCACGAATTCCAATATTCTCAATTAATCTTTCTCCATTGCAAAAATCAAATTATCAAATTGACAAGGATGAGAATTCAGATGGCTTGTGTAATGCCAATTTATGTGCAAGCATTAAAGAACAGTCTTTAATAGTAAAGTCATATTAGAGTTTTCAGGAAGCCCCAGTGCTTCATTTCTGCAGGTGATTCACTGAAGTTCTGCCTATTTCAAAAAAAGCTCCAATTTCCTATGTGATACTGCCCAAGGTATCAAATACAAAGTTTCCCTCGGCAATCAACAGTGCCATGTATATGTTCAGTTTGCAGCCCTGAGCTGCTGGGGAAATTATCCAGCCACAAGAAAAACATACCTAATGCTGAAGAAGCAAGTGGTGTTTTCTAAACACAGAACATCCTGTATGATCTGAAGGGTGCTAAAATCCAATCCCCTGTCTTAGAAATGTACATCCAAATTTGGTGAAACTTCCTGACCTTAATCTCTGTCAGTTCCCCATCTGTAAAACAGAGATAATACCACATCTCTCACTGGGGCTTTGTGTAGATTTAATTTAAAACCTGTGTAGCAAATGTGTGGCACTTGGATACAGTAATGATGAGCAGCACAGAAAAGCCTGCGAGGAAATTAATAATTCTGACGTCTGAGCAGGGTCTGAACAACGTGCTGTAAATAAGGCTTAGGGCCACATATCAAACACTGACAATACAAAAACATCTCAAATAGCTGCTCATTAATTGAGGACTGTCCATCTTGTGCACTGAGTAAGGAAGAAGTTTTCTGGAAAAATATTATGTGTCCTTACATAATTCTGATTACTTCATCAGAATGCATATGTGTAAGAGAAGTTGAATTTCTGTTGCAATGCCAGTCATAACACTCTCTTCTCACAACCACTTGCTTTTGCATTCTTAATAATGTACTCTTCGTGAAGTTTGTACATGCAATGTTTATATAAAAAAGAATGAATGATGATCTCATTGTGAATCTCTGATTTCCATGCACAAGTGGTAATGAACAAATCTTGCTTTAAAAAATTTCATTAGTAAAATAAAACACCAAGCTTGCCAAGGCTTGGTAAATTCAGCAGGGCTTCCACTGAATTTCCTCTTCAGTTGCTTGGAATGGTCCAAGTGTTACTTCTGTTCATACTTACTGTGTATTGCCATAAGAAACTTGGGAAGGGAAAACATATCAGGGCACTATCCTTTCAATTTTAATCTAAGGCATTAATTTTTAATTCTCAACAATAACAGCAGCTGACCTGTTCCCACTGCTAGTTCCTGTGGAAGTAAATCAGGCAGAAATTTAGCTAGAAGTGCACTTGGGAATCACAGGGAAATAGCATCTCCCCAACACACTCTCCAGTGCCTTCTTCCTCATCCAAAAAAATCCCCTCTGCACTTGTAGGAGTAGGTGATGGTGCTTTTCTGGTGACAATCTCCTGCTCCAGACTGCATAAAAACACTCAAGGCAATGGGATACCACTGCGACTGCCCTGGGAGAGCACAGCTCTCCCAAAAAGAGCCCTACACAAACAGCTCTGCCACCTGAACAAGCCAGGAGACTCCAGGAACATGGACAGCTTCCAGTTCTGACTTCGTTCTACTGACATCTAAGTTGCTCCTTAAAAGCCAGAAGAGTTACCCAGAAATAGAAGATTGGACCCAGATCCTGCAAGTTTCAGCTCAAAAAGTTTTCTAGAACTCAAGTACTAAAATAGCATAATATGTTCAAATTAATTTTGTTAATACAAAATAATATGAAAAAGTCGATTTCCCAGAGGCCGCTTGCACAAAGCCTTAAGAAAGTAATACTCCCATTTAATTAATATCATCTGTGTAATATCATCTATGTATGATCAGTGCTCTTAAACATCCCCAAGAGAAGTAAAACCTGTTATATTCCAGCTAAAATATATCTTCAGAGAATAATTAGCAGACGCTTTTTGTTCAAATCAACACCAAATTCATTATACTTTGTGAACAAACATTTCACAATATAACAAATATATAGGAATATGAAGCCAGAAGATTTTCTACCTAGCATATGCCATCTTCTCGAAAAGGCAACAGAAAGCCAAGATCTTTTAAATATTTAATTAGGACTCAAATCAAATTTACATAGTGATATGTCACATTCTCAGCTAGTGATGGAGACAAACATCTCTGTGTGTTATCAGTACTTGCAAGGGTAGTGATTTATTTCACTTTGCTTACAGAAGGTCTCCAGAGATTTTCACACTGTTGTGCATCATTTCAGATGTTTCTTTTAGCTTTTTATTTAACTTGTTCATTGTTGAACATTACAGTTCCAACAGCAAAATATTTGGGACTTGATCAAAGTTTGAGATATGCCCTAAAATAATTGTATTTGTCTTTAGCAAATACTACATTTGAGTTTTGAACAAAACTGCTGATTGAGGCTGATGAAAATTACTCCAGCTTGAAATGAATTGACAGATGTGATACCTAGCAAGGGATTTCTCTGGAAATTTTCTAATTTTCTTTCACTAATTTAGAAAAGGTTTATTTAAAATCTGCTAGAACATACGAAAGTACAGAGTCACATAATATCCAGTTATATGAAGTAAAGGGGAAATGCAGCTGAGAAACCTAAGCTCTGGCTTCTTGAAATGGCAACGAAGTGATCCAGAAACCAGAAATCTTTTAAATGATCTAACATTTCCTAGCAAAAGGAAAAGAAGAAAAACCAACAACCTATAATTTAATCACAGAACTAATAAAATGGACACACATTTCTCACTTTACTCCTTTAGAAAAAAGGAAAGGGAAAAATAATTCCAAAAAAGCTTTCTCACTTTTTCTCTCTATTGAAGTACTACTTAATTGCCAAGAAACCTAATTTCAGTAAAGAGCAACAAGTACACAAGCACACAAACACTGCTACAAAAACACTATGGAAATCTTCATGTATTTCAAGGTTATGACTTGTAGAAGCTCTAAAATTTCACACACAGATGTTACTGCCTGCCAGTAAATTTGCCTTTTCCAATGACAAAGTGGTCGAAATCAAAAGCTTTCATCATTAATCATAAAAAAAAATTTAAAAGACAACATGGCCAAAATAAAGAAATAAACAAAACCCCCTTACCTTCAAACTTGACTTAGCTAATTATTTTCTCTTTGTGACAGCAATATAAGCAGCTAAACTGTGTATTTTGCTCTTCCCCCAGCATTCGAAGATCAGAAAGTCAAATGTGAAGAGAGAAGGAGTAGCTAATTCTATTAGAACTCCTATGCAGTCTAGAAATGTTGGCTGGAAGGGAGATCTACAAGTGTCAACTCCAACCATGGGACAACAGTGTGACCGTGGCAAACACTTGATCATTTCAACCACGGCTTTGGCCAGCTGAATTTCCAGGGATGGACATTCGACAACCAATCCCAGATATAATATTGTCCAATATTGAGGGGTAAAAAAGTAGATTATGAACGAACTCTGAAGAAAAAAATCTTTAGGTTTCCACCAAAAACATCACAAGCCTTAAGGGGCAGCAGGTGTTTATGTTAGATATGTATTACCCCCTTCTACTTGTTAGATTGAAAGGGAAATTAAACTGCTACACAGCAAAATGTTCCAGTTCCACGTGCAGCACATATATTCCAAGCTGTGACTCACCTACATGTTAACCTTAAAGAATGAAATTTTGGGCCTTTCTCTTTTAAGGTGGAGGACTAATACTCTGTAATTCATTGTTTAACTAAAGAATGTATACCGGTTGCCATACCAATGGCTAATCTGTATTTGTACAGCTGAATATTTTACTCAAAATTATTACTTTTACAAAGGACTTTGATTTCCATCTCTTTAGAATGTACAGCACAGGATACTGCAGCTTCAGATTTGCTCAGGTGCAGCATCTCAGTTTGTACCTGTGCCCTGGACATTTGTGCTTTTAAAGTGGGCAAGGGGGCTTTGGGGGCTCCCTGCATTCCTGATAACAGCTACTCTGTGGAATTAGCAATTTGGGATGAGGAATCTCAGATGAAGAAGTCACATGATCTCACAAGAAGTTCCTGAAGCAATTGCACTCTTTGAGATGTGATTTCAAACTCAAACCAGTGTGGGGAGCAGCCACATTTCCCCGGTGAACACCTGTAGTTCTGTGCATGTGGTAAACAGTGCAATGACCCTGTTTTGGAGGAGATTCACCTTCTGGAAGGAGGGACCCTGCTTGTGCCTATCTTGTGCCTACTCAGGTGAGTAGTGACTTTTTTTACTGGGCAGGGTAAATTTTTTTATCCTGCAATTTCTACATGTCCATAGAGAACGGCTCGCTAAATTTGAAACAAAGGTTTTTATACAGAGAAGAAATATGTAAGACAAATTATTTGGAGCATCATACTCCAAGGGAGAATTCTGAAGACAAATCAGAGCATATTATTAGTATGTCATTTATTTTATGCACATTTGGTGCACACATACATATATGCCTACACCCACTCAGCACAGGAAAACAAGGGAGTTGCATTGCAGGGTTTGTCATTATTTCTGTGTTGGAGAGGAACCTCAGTAAGCATGTTTCTCCAGGTATTTACAATGCCCTTTATTTTTCCCATACACTGGTATTCCCTATCCCTACTGAACAAACACACAGTCAAACATTACTGGCTACAGAGGAAACACGCCATGGCACCAGGAGGCAGAGCTTTTACTTTCTCAAGTTCAGAATGTAGAATTTACACACCCCAGAGCAGGATGATAGAGGAATCTGGACTGAGCAATCCCTTATTCCACAAATAGATCTTGCTAATACAGTAGCATATGAACGATCAGCTCTTCCCCAGAGGCCACTCTGTCCCCCAACAAAACCAAGGTATGGAATCTGACATGACAAAAACTGATTTCCCCAGATGAATTTCTTTTCCAAACACAAGTGAAGTATTATCTCAAATCAAAAATCAAACTGCAGCAGCAGTTTGCATTTAAAGATATTTAAAACTATTATACTGCAGTGCATATAATATGTAAACACTCAGGATAGCCTAAGTGTAATATGTATTTTCTTACAGTCTTTGAATGTACTAGATGTAAGCATTGCCATATTTAAGTTTTTCTGAATCAACACAGTTTTAAATTAATTTCTCATTTTATTTTGGTTTAATTTACTAAAGGCACAATCCAAAGCCTTTTCACAGGAAGGAAAAATTCCCACAACACTAGAATTGGCTTAAAATACCTTCTCAGAAATGGTACTTATCACACCAATATTGTAGATCCTGTCTTCTCTGTGGTTGATTAGTGCCTCTTCACTTACAGAAAGTTAATGTAGGTAAATTTTCCATAATTTGTTTTACTATTTGAAAGAATTTATAGCCTATTTGTCTATTTCATCAGTCAGTGGTATGGATCACCCAGACGTGAGACTCATATTTGACCCATATTTAACTGACTTCAATAACGTCAAGTTACCCAGACCTGAAGAGAAATAAAAAGTGCATTATAAATGGGTATGCCTAATCCACTCAAGAAACACTCAAGATTCATCCTATTGTTTCATATCAAAACAACAATACAAAACAATATGGAAACTGCAAAATTATTTCTTAAGTGCTGTATATACAGCACTCTGACATTTCTCTGATGAATAAAGTACATCTACTACTAATCCCCTTCTAATTTATTCCATTAACTCATTGTCTATTTGCACAATTTATTTGAACCACCTACTCAGGGCAAAGAGGGATTTCTGCAATCAAAGGTAACATTAAGATGATACAAGTTAATTTTCTGGGTCCTCTGATTAACTTCCAGCAGTTCATATACTTTTTCACTGTTACAGTGAGCACATTTTCTGTTGCTTTATAGAAGAAAAGTGTTCATATACAAGAGCAAAACCAAACCAAAGCAAAATTTTTGCTTTTATAAGTATCAGTTGGGGAAAAAAAAATTCAAAAAAATGCTCTAAACCCAAAAACTTGCTATCCTCAAATGTTCCTTTGTATCAAGATGATTCAGGAACTGTTTCTTTTCAGGCAAATATTCAAGTGAGAAGGGAGAATAATAAAATGATTGTTAGTTTAAGCTTGGTAAACACAATCTGTGGATGGTACTGTTTCCATATCCAATCCATCAACTTCTACCTCAAAATCTCTATTCCAGATGAGAGCACTTGAACACTTTGTCTAACAGACATGTCTTCTCACAAATAAATTTCTAGACTTCCAGATTGATCTACCAGTCCTAGACTAAAAAAAAAGAAAGGAATGTGATAGCACAGTTCTTGGAAGAACATTTAGAACACATCACCATCTCGCCTTTGCTTCCCTCTTCTTCATATCTGTAAGTAAAGATCAAGGTGTACAAAATAGAACTCCCACAATGCAAGAGAACAAAGTGAAGTGACAGTAACCTAAGCAATCTTCAGTGGATTTTGCAATTAAGGAAATCTGAATAAAAAAACCTTGTGAATTGTTCATTATAGAAGCCATGTGAGAAAAAGTGATTTGAAGTGATTTGGGTTTTATAAAGTTGGGCACTGTTTAAGAACAAGTTCCAAGCTCATGGATAGTCATAACTCAAACAGAAATTAGGTCATATTGATTAAAAAAAAAAACAAAACAAAACAACTAACATGATTTAGATGAGTAGTGAAAGGCACATAATGAATGAAGAATGTAAAGCCATTCCCAGCGATGCATACGAGTCAGGACTAAGCAACTGCATAACTGATCAAGAAAAAACGAAAAATACTAAAAAATGAAGAGCAGATGACACTAAGAGACTTCATTAAGAACACAGAATTTATAACTGTGCTGTATATCTGCATGGTTTGTGGCAGAAGTATTAATAGAAATAGTAATACAGAAAAAAGACAAAAGTATTCACTAAGTATTAGTCTTCAGGAAAAAACGAGGTAATGCTGTTGCAGCGTGCTTTCTACAACAATTATTAGGGAGAGAAAATTAATTAACAGTTGCTGAAATAAAATATTGAAATAAAAAGATCTGGATAATTTGCATCCCAAAATTTTGAGACAGCTGGCCAAGCAGCAACAAGAGTGTCAAAAAGAGTTTACATTGCTAAGCTTTAAAAAACAAACAAGCAAAACCAATATCCATAAACTGGGAAAGTCAGGCAAAATACTGGAATGGTTGATGTATGACTTTATTAATAAGCAAGTAAAATAAGGTAGAATTAATGCCTTTTGAGATGGATTTATGGGAAATAAAGTTAGCTACCTGGAATTCACCTTTTTTTTCTTTAAATGTATTTGAAAGCTTGACTTATAAAAAAGGGTACATCTTCAAAATGATACACATTTTCAAAAAACAACAGCACAGGACGTTTTCATTAATATTCATAATTCAACATGACATACACAAAATACATTTTTTTTAAATCAACCGTACAAATAACCGTAAATTAGAAGAATCTGGGTTTAGATGAACATTGCAGAATCTGGCATTCAACTCCATACTACCATCATTACTGATACTTAAAAGGAAATTCAAATCATTGCAGATAAGGCTTTTGCATAACAGACTGGACAATGCTCTGACAGAGTAGGACACAAATGCTCAGCGAGAAAATAATTTGACTGGAAAAGCTGAGCAAAGAGAAGCAGAGGCTTTGATGAACATCAAGTTCATCAAAAGTCATATTTGCATACCAAGAACATAAACTGAGAATCAGGTGTTTAGAAGAGTTCTGGAGTCAGTGGGATCAACTTCAGAGACTTTGCAGCAAAGGTTCAGCCTCATCACTGGATGTGCACACAGTGAAGTCCCAAGCGCACAAACAGATGTTAAATTACTTCCTGCACTTGGCACTAGAGAAGCCAGAGCTGGAATAAGGCTTTATGCAAGGACTTAGAATTTTTTTAATCAAACAGATACATTGGAGAATGTTCAAGCAAGACAAACACAACGAACAATTAGAATACATACTTCGCCAAAGGGCACAGAACTCCATCTATCTCTCATATTGAAGGGAAACTTGAGGAGTGTCGAGTGCAAAAGTAGCTACAAGCCACACAGAGCTTACCAATTTAGAAACAAAAAGGTATAAAAGCTTCTATTGATGGAAAATGACAACTATTAAAACAGATGAGCTCAGAAATAAAGTTCATGTTTTGTTTGGTGCATTTCATGTAAGGATGACTTATTATTAGAATAAATTACACAGGTCGGGAGCTTTCATCAAGAGTAATTTTTAACAAATAAAGAACAATGATCTGAAAGATCTAATTCAAACATCAATTTATTTGGGAAAGTCACATGGCTTTGTCCAGTGACAGTACAAGGCACTCTAAAGTAACTACACTAGTGCCAGCCCCTCAGAACTAGGAATTAGCTCCTTTAAGGAATCTTACTGCTGCACATTGCAGGCTCAAAAATACTGTGGTGCTTTTTGTGTCATGATAATGACCATTGAGCTGACAGGTGTGGTAGGGGGACTGAGTAAATGAGGTAATTTGTAATTAAAATTAAGTGTAAGTTTAATTTCTACTACACCTTTGATTGTGTTATAAATTCTGGTCCAGTACTTACATAACCCACATTAATCAACATTATCTTTGTACCTTTTAAAAAGCTTGGAATGCAGCCTCTTTTCTAAGTGCCAAAAAAGTTTGCCATCACAAGCAGAAAAACAGTGATTTTTATTTACTTTCAAAATGTAACTTAAAGAGTTTAGGATGACTGTGGAAGGCTGGTTGTCACTAATCACACATATGTTTCTATTTGCAATCAGGTAGAAAACTAAAGTTTAAAATTACAGTGTAAACAATACTTAAAACTAAGCACAATATTTTCATTTGTAAGTAAGTAAACAAACATTTGGCTTTTTCTCTCTGCAGCCCCTTATTCCAAAATTGTTGCTTGAACTGGGCAAAGCTAAATCAAGAGGAAACAAACAAGGCAGATGGTTAAATGTCTGTATGGTCTGGAATTCCATCAACTTCCAGCTACCAGATTAGCACAAGGTACAATAACTCATAACCAGTACCAAGAAAATTAAGTAACCCTTGGAGAGTTCTATGAACCAGCACATGGAAGAATGGCCTTTTGTGTCCAGTGGTCCTTTTCAAGATTAAATTCCTGCTGAAATTCACAGAACATAGCTCTAAATTTTCAGGGCAATTCAGCTGCCACTGCCACTACCATACGCTTGCATGTCTGATTTATTCAGAAATACATTTATGCACAGGCTTGCTTTCTTTTTTTCTTTTTTAAAAAGGAAGGGGGCAGGGGCAAGGGGGGCAGGGGAGAGGAAGGCTACTTTTATTCCAGACAACACTCAAAAGGGTGTTGAAATTTCTGGTGAATTTTGATGCCATCTAAAATACAAGCACTACTCTAAACAGAAAACCTTTGAAAATTTTAGAGAAGGACAACTCAGAACAGTGAAATGCAGCATTTTTTGGATGCCTAATGTAGATCAAAGCTGTATGATTTGGTGGGGGGGGGCGGCGGGCAGGGGGGAAGTCGGGAGAAAAACCAATAAAAGTGTATTTCCTCCAAGTTCTGAAATGCATATCTACATCCTACAGGGCTGGTGCAAGGCCTATCAAAAGTCTACTAAAGGTCTCCAGGAATCTAAAGAGAAAGTTCCTCTGGAACTGGAACTTACTACAAAGTTATGCTGGCACATTCTAACCATATCCTACCTCTGGTTAGGATGAAAGGTGGATGCAATTCTTACAGACCTCCATAAGCCAATGCATTCCAAGGTAAGTCTAACAACTATAAAAGGAAAATCAAGTTTCACATAAGAAAATTAGCCTGCATACCAAGTCCAGTTAATTTCACCTGAAAGGAACGCTTCCAACAAGAAAGACATTTAAACAGAGGCTATTCCCTCCAAATAACCCGACCCTTTTTGAAAAACTGTAAAATTCAATTTAAAGGTTACTTATATGGGAGTAATTTCTCTGATTCCAGAAATGTATCCATCTTTGGGATAAGGAACAGCAGTTACACCACCAATCCAGAACACTGCCAGTATCTTCAGCTAGCAGGGATTAGCAGTAACATATAAGCCTCTGGGCTCCAAACCCCTTCAAGGGGAACCAGTAGTACCACTACTAAATCTCTGGCAAGAAACCATTACTTAGCAGACTACAGATTTTCTTATTCTCTACATGTCTCTATTTTCACCTACCCACTGCTTCCAGCCTTAGGGTTTTGAGGGAAAAGTAAACATTTCTCTGGTGCAGAGAACCATCTCCATCAGAATGCTGAGTGGATCATTCTTTATGCTCCTTTCATTGGGATGTGGAGACAAAGAAGTAATTTCTCAGCAGTGCAGCAAAACAAAGATCCTTGTGGTAGTTTAGCAGTTTAGGGAAACTTGGTTTGATGGGCAGGTTGCTAGGCCAATTAAACAAGCTGGTAACGCCACTATGATTTAAATATTTAAGAAAGAAGAGACTGCGAGAAGTTCCTTTTCCTGCTCCTCCTGCTCCTCCTTCCTGCCGAGGGATAGTGAGAGAGGGGGTCCCCTGGGCCTCCTCCTGGAGTGGGCTGCCGGGGCCCCCCAGCACGGCAGCCCAGGCCAGGCTGCCAGGAGACAGCCACCCCAGAGCCGCGAGCAGCCGTGCAGCCAGAAAATCCTGGTTGAGGCCGGGACTATGTGGCCAAGATTCATCTGAGGCCACCATGGCCCCCACGGTGCCGGCAGGCCTCTGAGGCCAGCGCAGCTCAGCCCGAGGAAAAACACCACGCAGCCAGCAACGAGAGACAGGGCGAGTCCTTCCCGATGCAGAGCCCAGACAAGATCAACTTCTCAGCTGCAACTGAGCAGATACAAACTTTTCTTCCAAGTCAGCAAGAAAGGAAAAGAGAGATCACATGAGAAGAGGCTAACATGGCAACACCATGGTCGGTGGAGGAAAGGAGAGAAGGCGCTCCCAGCATTGGAGCTGAAATTCTCCTGCAAGCTGTGGTGAGGACTATAATACAGCAAATTGTTTCCCTATAATTCATGAGATGAGGTACATGGGGGAATGCAGAAATCCACGCACAGCCCATGAAAAAAAGTGCTGAACACCAGAGCCCATCGATGCTGTGAAAGGCTTTTAGAGATTGAAGAAGAGAGCCTTTGCTTCAGACTGGAATAGTTCATCCTTAAAAGACTAAAACCCCATGACTACTATAACCCATGATGGTAGTTGTGAGAAGAATGTAAGATTTCGTGGGAGGGATTTTTTCACTGCAGCAGATTCAGGTGGACTGTTGTTTGTGAAGTTTGAAGCCATGCTGGAGAAGTTAGCAGACAACTACCTTCCGTGGGAGGAATCCCACGGCACAGCAGAAGAAACTCTTTTCCTTAAACATAAAGAAAGACTCTTAAGAAATGCAACAGTGACCAAAACCCCGTGTTTGTTCCCTTGCGCAGTTTGGTGGAAAGAGGGAGGTACTGGAAGAAAAAAGGGTTCTGAAAGTTTGCTTTAGTTTCTCACTATTCTTTTTACTTTTAATTCTGTTAGTAATAAATCTTCTTTATATGGATAAGTTTGGATCTGTTTTGCCTTGAGGTTTTTTCCATTTTTCTCTATAATCCTTATTTTTCCTCATGAAATGAAGCTTTGATTTCCCCTTCTCTGCTCAGCTTATAACAGAGGCAAGTAAGCAAATAGTTTTTTCGTGGTGCTTGGTGTCTAACCAGCGCCAAACTGCGACAATCCTAAAATCAGGAATGCTAGGCAGCAGCTCCAGCATGAACAAAGGAAAAGAATTTGCCACATAATTTCAAAAGCTGAAGAGATGGATTCATAAACAGAGGCCCAAGAGTGCCAAATACCACTTCAGTGAAAGTAAGAGGGAGACAGGTCTCTCAGAGCCAGAAAAAAGCTTTCCCAACATTTAGCAGGTGAAATAGCAAAGACTCCTAACACAAACACACACACACCCACAAAGCCCACACTCCTTCAGAATTTACAATTGTACTTTATTAGCCTCCCACTCTAATGATTCCAGAGTTAGGAGAAGAAAGGACCTTATTTACTGTGTCTCACTTTGTCTGAAGAGAACAATTATAATGGTTACAGTTGTACAAATACCTCTGCTCAGGGCACCTTTTCATTTGTTTAAAAACAGAAGCCTTGTTAAAATGCAGCACACTTTTTACTACAGGAAAGAACATAAAAATAACTGTCTTAGCAGGAGGCCCTGTAGTCATTAGGGATTGAAAAGCAAAGAAAAGAACAACTCAGAAACCTTAGAATCAGTGTTGTGGCCTCTTGGAAAGAGGTTTAAAAGATCAAGAGCAAATAGAATAGCAGCCCTTTAGGCAAGGCTGGAACCTTGTTCTTATCTATGAAAAGGCAAGAAAAAAAACAGCAAAAAAGGCTAAAGAGTGAGCTCTGTTTAATCTATATTTCCCCATTATTAAATACTAGAAAGGTACAACATTCTTTAAGGGAGAGCATAAAATTCTAATTATTCACATTTTAAAATTTAAATATATTGGACCCAACCCTTGGGTCCAGAACTGGATTTCAGTATTTTTCAGTGAAAAATAGGGGAAATCATTGATCTTAATATTTATCCCAATATGAGGGGAACACAGATCATCTACAGCAGCACTGAAAATAAATGGCTCTTTAATTTTTAATGCAGTTGTGTGGGTAGAGTGGTGATGTGACTGAGGTGCACACACTTCGTTTTCTTACATCTGATCTACTCACAGGTCATAGGAAATTCTCTGGAGACTGGCAACAGCTGGTACCTAAGACTTGGACCTAGTGGTTTTCACACAATTACCAGATCAGTGATGCTCAAAAACACACTGTGCAAAGCATTTCTTTGCATCTAAAGGATAACAGCGATTTGCTTCCACTGTGTAAAGGAGATTGACACAAGATTGTTACTGGTTTACTTTCCCCCTGAAATTATGAAATAATGTGATAATGAATGCTGAGCAAGAAGGTACTAACACACACATGACACAGAGAAAACCTTAGGGGAATTCAATAAGCCCAGAGAAAGAGGAAATTCACCCTGACACAAATTGGTTAAGAGTAAAGAGACAAACTGTGCTGGCGGGGGAGGGGGATGCGCATGATTTATTCTTTAATACCTTCTGCTGCAGTATTTTTGGGGCACATCAAAGAACATTATAGGACGATGTTGACAATCCCTCTCACATATAAAAATTTCATTATAGAGTGTTCAAGGCATCTTTCTGTATGAGAAATAGGAATTTGTAGGAGTTGACTTTTTTTCTGTCCTGGGGAAACATCTTCATGGTGACTGTATTGGGTTTGTGTGGCCAGGTTTTGGTAGCAGGGGGGCCACAGGGGTGGCTTCTGTGAGAAGCTGCCAGAAGCTTCCCCCATGTCCAGTGGAGCCAGTGCCAGTGGCTCCCGGATGGATCCACCACTGCCCAAGGCCAAGCCCATCAGCAACAGGGGTGGGGCCTCTGGGAAAAGAGGGGGGGGGGGGGGGGGGGGGAGGGGGAAAGAATGACACTGAATACTCTTGCCAGAATTTGTTCTGAAGGCTGTAGATGTAGAATAGGATGAAAATCTGATAAATGGGAAAAGAAGGAAGAAAAAAAAAAAAAAAGGTCAGCACACCACTTTTTTGTGTCAACTTGCAACTGTATTACATTCTAATGAGTTTTAAAATGGTTGTAGACACTTTCCTATTTCCTTCTCCAAAGTTTTCAGCACTAACTTTTACAGAGATGCCTTTACTCAATCTCTTCTCTTACAGAATCACAGTGAAACAAGTTTTATTTTTCATCAGTGAGAAGTGCAGAATTCCTCTCCCCCTGTAGTTATAGCAGCTAGATAGCCTGATTGGCTGAGGTGCACCCTCATAATTTCCATCTCAATTCAGTGCAATACTCTTGCTTGTTTCCAGAGCTAAACTGCTGCATTCTGTCCTGTCTTAATTATGTGGCTGCCAAAGCCTGCCTCAGGAATGACTGCACCTTGGAAACCCAGCAGAACTACTGATGCACTTAGTACACAACATAGACTTTGGAGTCTTCAGAAAGGATGGCACTGCATTTCTGGGCCTCATGCAAAATCAAGCACTCTCTTTGTTTTTTTTAATACACATGGATGAAATTGCAAAATGAGAATATGTAATAAAGCCAAGAGACAAAATTATCCTCTCAGTCCTTCCTCAAGCAAAATGAATGAGAGCTGTATTTGATTTGCAGAAGTAAATTTACTTAGAATTTGACCCAAAATTTATATGGAAGATAACCAGTACACTAGAGCTAGCCAGGAAAAGCTGCCAACAGTGCATCAAGAGTTTTAAACAGAGGCCATTACCTACTGCTGATTTCTTTTTCAACCTAGGAAAAGAAACTGCTTACCAGATGCTGAAACCTTCAGCAGAAGAGAATCTATCGTTTTCTTCTCATTACTGCACTGCACATGAAAACTACCTTCCTTTGACTTCAGTGCAGTCAGATGACCACTGACTAGAAAGAGGAGAAACGGTCCCTATGTTTTATTAAACACTTTAAAAATTGATACAAAGAGTGCTCCAGTAATAAGAACTGACAGCTTTGATTAACATAGCTACATTTCCTTCCTATTCCTGCATCACAGCCATTGTAATTTAAAAAATAAATAAAACCTTCTTCATAAAGTTCAGGAAACTTCTAAAAAAGAGTGTTTGTAAATTCAAAGCAAACAGGAAATAAACCTTAAGTCCCACAAGTCATGCTACATAAAGTGGAAGGGTCTATACCTAGGAAGAAGCCCCTGCCTGTATTGTGCAATTAAATATCAATACATTAAGTTTTCAAACAAGTATCCAGACTCACTACATGACATCCAGACAGAAGAAGCAGCTTCAGACCATCCCCGGGGTGAATGCATACAACAGATAGACCAGGGGATACACAGAGAGAAGTGGAAGGGAACACAAAACGTTAGACAACCCCACAGGTTGTTTTCCTTAAAAGGCTACAGAGCATCCCCAACAGTTGCATGTGACACCAAACAAGGTTTCACATATGGTAACAGAATCATCTTGCCCTAATACCATTCAGACCTATTTTAGTCACATTTTCTGTTGTTATTTTTCTTTTTTTTATTAAAGTAGGCAAGAGCAAACAGCTTTATAATCATATTACCTAGTCTCAGTCAACTGTTTGCCAATGTAAAAATATAGTATAGTGGTGTATATTAAAGTTCAAAAGTTGGACTCCAAAGAAAAACCTATTGAGGAGAATTATTTATAACCTTTAAATCAAGCTGCAGGAAAAGGAGTGGTAAGGGACTCTGGTTGACTGTTGGGGCAGTGGGGCACAAAAGGAGACAGCATCATTTGAATCTTTTAAATTTATATTTTAACTTTTAAAATGTCTGGTTTTGGCACAAATAACCACCTTCATTTATATACAAATATTGGTTGCGACAGCACTACTTGTGGAGTCCAAGTCCAGGGCATGTGCACATGTACACTCTCCCAGCACTGGAAATGTTCTGCTTTTGGGGACAGAAATTTCCTCTTTTACTTAGTGACAACTATTAGTAGTCAAATTCATTTTAGTAGGATTACTTCCAGGTTTACCAACATACTGAATGTGTGCACCTTTGTCTACTGTCTACAGCAGCCTGGCAGTACCAGAGCACAACCAAGATTTGATTTTCCTGGGCTCTTCTGGAAGCAGTTTGGGAGAGAATTATTAACAATAAAAGATACCACAGAGAAGACAACAAACCCTTATGTAAAAACTGAAAAGACTAAGGGAGACCCTACAAACTGCAGGGTTTTTTAGATTTTATGCTCAAACTGACTTGCATTTACAGAATTCTTTTAATTTATGCTTCTGCCTTTGATGTAGCTATTTCACTGAATGTGTCACTGACCTTGGCTGGATGTCAGAGGTAATCAATTCCCAAGGATGAATTGCTCTTGAACAGTTCTTTATTATCAGGCAGGCCTATGATTTCTTTTAAAGACTAGACATGCCTCTATTCTTCTGGTTTGTTTATTTTGATAAAGCAAGTGTATCTCATTACTAAAGAACATGCTAAAAATCTGTGTTATTTCCAGCTTGTTGCATTCCAACAAGATTATCTTCACGTGTTTTCCTGAAAGAGACCTGTATGAACATTAATGAGAATTACTGGATACTGAACACTTCAGAAAAGTGCATTCAACTCACAGGAACTGTAGGACGTTTAATCATAGAAATTTTTTGAAATTTTTTTTTTTTAAGTCTGACAAAAAAGTCAAAGTATTAAGCAATCAAACCCAGCTTATTTCATACCTAGAAGACTGTGGTAGACCTTATGAACCCTGTGATCTTTCATCATAAGATAAATTTTTTTTTTTTAATACCAATTAGCCTCTGGATGCCTCAAAATGGGAAGAATCTCCCTGTGGTAATTGTGTCCTTTGCTCACAAAGGACGAGAGGACTTCCCAGTATTACCACTGCACATTTGTTACTTTATGATCCTCCTGGCGCCACTGATCTTTGAATAAAAAAATGCAGACCAAAAAAACCTACTTTCATCTCTCCTTCTTAGAAGGGAATCTGCTTTTACCTATCTCTATGATTTTACTCTTTCTTGCCTTTTCTTTAGAAATATCAAGGAAAGAATACCTTACCTTAGTCTTCTAAATTTTAGTATGCAAGTTGCTCAATATTATATGCAAATGCTTCATAATATATTTATATACCTCCCTTAAAGTTCACCGGTCTCAAAGGGGCTGAGACAAAAGGTTCTTAGGGAACAATAACTGATGCTAAATATTTCCAGTCCTTAGTATTCAAACTAGAACACTGTAAGGGAGAAGGATTTTTTCTGATGATAATTTTACTTAATGATCTTTACCCAAAGAGCTCTCCATGGACTCATCTCCTATTTCAAAGCAGAGCTCCATGCATTCAAACCACTCCTCTCAGTAGGACACACTCCCTCATTCCCAGTTTCTTAATCCTGGATCCACACATTTCAGCACTCCAGCCAGCAGACTGCGCCACTACATCTTCGCTCTACCAACCAGACCAAACTCCTGCAACTCTGCACAAACTTCCAATTCTTCCAGTTTGCTCCCCTTGCTGTGTGTTTTCATGTATCACTAATTAGAAGCAGCACGTCAAATCTGAATTCTTTAGTCATTGTCGGCTACTTTAAAGTCTGTACCTGATCAGACATTCAAATCAAACTTCCTGAGCTGAAAAAGTTACTGCTTTTCAAACGGAAAGATTCTTATTTTATAGCCTTGTGAGGTCATGGTCAATTGATGACTATCATAGAACACTACCTGAAAGTATGTACTTTATAAGACAGCACCTGAGACACAAATTGCTTGATGCTGCCTAGTGCAAGTTGCAATAATCAAGAACACAAATAGTCAATTTATTTTAAATTTGCCATTACTTATACAGTAAACACAGCTCACTCTTGTATATAAACATTTGCAAGTGAAACTGCTTATACTGGACAATAATCTTAGCAAGTGCTCCAATAGAATTTGCTTGTCTTTTAATGAAATTTAACTACTGGGAGTAAGGAGCTACAAGTTGACTCCAGGTTGCCACAAAGCACAAGCCCTCACTCTTCTGACTGTGGACCAAAGTTCAAGATGAGCTGCTCAGAGCTGATCCATTGTTTCCACTAAGGGAGCTGAATGAGGTTCCCAGGAGAGGGGTGGACGTGACTCCTTTAGCAATGATTCATTCTCACACTTGAGAGTTTTAGAGGATTCTGAGTTTACTTACATGACAAAGAATTTCTGTTATAAACTCCTGACCCAGGAAGCTCTCTATCTTGATTATTGTTTGAGAAGAAAAATAAAAATACCACCACCTTGTCTATAGTAACATGTGAAAGGAAGACAAAGGATACACATGATGTTGGCTCAAAACTCACCAACATCAACTACCAAATAAAAGTACAGCAGGAAGTCCTTGCTATACTTTCAAAATATTCTGATAAAAGTTCCTTTTTTTAAACAAATAAAATCATTCAAGTTGAGGATCCTATTTCTAGTATTTTGCAACTTGAGGTACAAATGTTGCCAAATAAAGTGGATTTCTTTAACTTCCCTCATTTTTCTGAGATAATGATTTAAGAACACAGTCATTACTTAAAGTAAATTGTGAATTAAATTTTGTAAATTTTCTATTTACAGAGAAAAGAGACACTCAGATTTCAGGAAATGCTTTTGCTTCTAAAATAGTTCAGAGTTTCGATTCTGCTCAGCCCCCAACAGAACAGGATCACCTACTGCATCATCCAATTCCTTGTTTTCAGAAATACAATAGTGCTACCAATGTGAGCAGGCTTCAGCAACACAAAAATCTTGGCCACTGCACACACAGTGAAATGCAAAAGTTTCATTAATGCAAAGATAAATTATAAACTAAAAGATAAAGATAAATTATAAACAAATAGGAATATTAGAATGAAAACATCAACCTGTCCGTATTTCACAAATTCTTCATATTTTTGAGATCTAAAAAAAAAAAAAGATTGCAACAGAATATCGCATTTTCAGAGAACTTTATGGATGCTACATTTTAACCTGCAGGGTAAAACACTTTGGAAAATAAAGAGCAAGTTAAAAGATTTTAAAGAATTCCAGAACATTTACTTTCAGTAGTTACTTTTATCTACATTATAAAGCCAAATCCATTCTCTGGAATCAAAGTTAAATCTCACATATCTACTGAGCAGCCCGAGAAGAAATATCAGACTATTTCAATATTGGAATACTTCAGTTAATAAATGTTTAATATTTATAATTTCTGGTATGTCCATTTCACACTTCTAATTGAAAGACTCATTTTTTCAGGATGGCCTTATACAGGACGGCTTTGATGAAATTCAAAAAACTCTTTACTTTCCAAGTGGTCATCTCTATTTCCAGGACAAATCCTCAAAAATAAATTAGCAAAATTTCCTTTGATGTCTGCTGAAGGAAAAGCAAGTTTTGTATGAGTAATTAGCACAGGACCAACAACAGAGGCCCTGAAAGGGGTAGGTCCTCCAAAAAAGCCCTTTCTAAGCTCTCCAGAGGGCAGAACTGCCAGACTAGATGTCTTGCAACATTAAGCTTCATATTCCCTAGGAACCAAGTGCAAAACAACCTTACGATGTTAATGAAATGCTGAGATAGAATAACAAGTAGTGAGATGTAGCTAATATTAATCTTTCTCCAATGTAAACTGCGGTCCCACTGTTCTGATACACACTTCCCAGTTCCTTTTTCTTAAATACAAACACTAATGTCTTTTTTGCAAAGTGAAAAATCAATATTGTCCAAGCACCCTGGGCCTAAGCAGTTAATACTCCAGCTAAAAATGAACAAACCTCCTGTCACACAGGGAAAAAGACCCTCTTCACATAGTGGGGCTGTGTAGATATTTTATCATTCATTCATCAAAGCCACCAGAAAGTGCAGGTTAAAATTTTGCTCTCCACTACAATCTGTTTGGAAATTAGGAAAACGATGCAACATAAGGGCACCTGCTCTTCTGGAAGCAAAAATACCAACAAAACAATAAAATAGGAGCAAAGTCTACCTTGCTTTGGGAAAGATCTGATTTTACCAATTTGAATAGAGATCCTCTGCATGTGGAAAAAAATAGTTTACACCAAGAATGCTACCAGGCAGCAGGGGATTGACCTGTCACATGAGAACAACCACTATGGAGGATGAAAACACATTATGCTTTTGCACAGACTGTTTAGCATGGGAAAACCAGACAGCTTGACATTCCCAAAGAGAAGCAGTGGTCTCAGAAGAAATGAGCTAGGAAAAAAAAAAAAAGGCAAGAAGGCAAGATCCTGGCTGGAGAAATTATTCTGGAAGCAAGAGAGGAACCTGCAGATCAGACAGAGGCATGGATATGTGTTGGGGTTCCTCCCCCCTGCCATGTAGTCCTGGGAGAGGGGCCCCGGGGTAGAGGCACGGCCTATGGGGTTTCCCTACTCCCTGGTCAACCTCGTTTCCCTGTTGGTTGTTTTGTGTTCCCCTGCCCGGGAAGGACCCTCTGGTCCCGTGATTGTTCAGTTCTTGGGCAGTCACCGACCAGGTGGCTGGAAAAATAAACATCTCTGGAAATATCTACCAAGAATTGGTCCATATATTGTTTTCCATGGGCCTCGTTGTCTGATACATGTGTTGCAAGAATCCCCACGGCAACAAATATGACCACCAGGGAATTCCCAGGGACTTGGACCATGACCACTAGCTGCAGGCAGTGGAGCAACACAAACTGGCTCAACTTTAGTCCAACCTTCCCCAGGGCAGCAGCAATGTCCCAGATGGGAAGGGAAGCCAAGAACAGTGAACACAGCAGGAAATAAGACTGATAAACCAGGAAGATGGGTAAATCTCTAGTTTTGTTTTAGATTAAATTCCTAAACTAACTGCAGACCATTTGCCCTGGTTAATGCATGTACTCTGTGAGTCTGCAGCCACAGCAGATAAAAAGAAATTGCAGTTCTGTTTCCAGAGAAGCAGACAGGAAGTCTAATAAGTCCAACCGTGACACTGAATTGAATAAACTTGCTGTTGACCAGTCAGTACCCTTTCTGTGATTACCCTTAATGTCTGACTTTTCAAATCTTAGCAAAAAGATTTGCAGGTGCATGTGGCTTAACAGAAAGTGTACATGTTTCAACAGCAACAATCTTCATTCTGCTTATTAGATTAGAAAAAGCAGGGTGGAAAACAAAGCAATTTCACTCAAGTGAACTAAATTCTGAATCAAGTGAAGTACAACTTCAGCACAATTACATGTTAGAGTCTGTAAGAATCAAGAGAAAAGTGGGGGCAGAGGTTTCAGCAACTTATTCACCTCCCCCTCAAACATATACTTTTCATGTGAAGAAACTGAAATCCCAAGGCTACTGCAGCTCTTCTCTAAGATGAAAAACAAGGAGAAAAATTATTAGTAAGTGATCAAGGAGCAAGAATATAGACAAAGAATTAAAATATCTGACATCATGCCTTGCTAATTCCATTGAGAGAGGGTCAATGTCAGAAGCGAACTGATGAGTGATGCTGGGGAAATAACCATTAAGACCATGGGCTCACACCAGTGCTGCTGCATATTCCTCTTGATGAAAGATGTGAGGCATCATGGGCATGGGCAGGACATACCTTATTACTCTAAGCAAAACATTAATACAGCATCTAGCTAATAGCCTGCAGCAGTTTCAAGTATAACATTTCAGGTAACTGATTATTTTTGAAATCCCCAACCAAAAACATCACTTGGTAGAAAACAAAGGAAAGGGACAGCCTTAGATCAGAAAAGAAGTGATGGCATTTTCAAATAGTTGAAGCACAGGAAACAGTACCCAAGGCAAGTTGGGACTTGTCCCTTGAGTTGAAGCTGATGCACACTGAATTGTACTCTTCTTAGTTCCACTAACAGGTTATGTTGTTTTTTCTATACCCTTTTTTTCTAGCTATCAAAAGAGACCTGCAGGGATAAATATCTCCAGCAACTGCGGTTAATACTAAAATTCCTGTGTTCCTAGGAGCAGCCACAGAACAGAAACAAACACCACCTACTGAAGGCCAGGATACTTGGAGACTGAAAGTTTCATAGGGTGCCGCTGTTCAGTCCAGAGACAACGTGAGAGAGAGAAATGCCGGTAGCCCAGATATGCACCATTTAATGTCAGGCAGCTCATATTCAGTTATCAATGAAGAGACAGATGTGCAAGCAGCTGGATAATTTAGGTACTCAGCCCCTTTAAGCAAACACCTATTTAGGTTAGAAGCTTATTGTCAACACAATGTAGTTTTAAAATAGTAAGATACTGCACCACTTTGAGCTAAAAGATTAAAAGGAAACTTGCTTGTTGCTCTTTCAGCCTTACTGGAGTTTACTTAAGATGATGATCAACAGGGAATTCCAGAAAATTTAATAAAAACAGGACAACAATAGGAATTTTGAGATTACAGTGAAAGAAATGTCTGCTCCAAGGCAGACAAAAACACATTCAAACACTTATTTTCAAGTGACAGTCAACACAACTGAACTTCAGCCTTAAAACCTTAATAATTTTTCCCCACAGTTAGCAACAAATATTACCCTGTCCACAAAGTAGATGTAATCAGTGCTACTTTCCCCTGACAAGATAACATCTGGCAATAACAATTATTTTGATTATCTGATTCCAGCTACCTTTGCAGAACAAAGCTTTGGCCATGAAGCACCTCCCTACATGGTTTATTATGTAATAAGACATTGATTGAACTGGGGGAGGGAGCTTTCTGGGGCCAGTCTTTCAGGTGTATTTAACTACCCCCTAGCTTCTTTTCCTAAGAGCCACACAGTGACTGGGTAATTACACCTCACGCTGTTTGCCGACAGACTGGGTTTTCAGGGCCCACTTACATTTTGCTCCTCCTGCAAAAGCAGCCATAAAACCCAGCCTACATGAGTAAACTGCTGAACTGCTGCAGTCAGAAACACTGTGACTTGATGATAGCAAAATTCTTTGCAAAAGAGGCAAAGGAGGAATGAACTTTGATAAATCACATTTTCAGACCTAATCTGTTTTATAGCTAGAAGGTAGATGAAACAATGCTTGTGGTGCATGAGAAAAAGCAACCTCCCATCACATTTCTTCCACCTTCTTCTCTTTGCCCATTACCAAAACCACTCAAACCCCCAGAATACCTTCACTATCAGCTTAGTGCAGGAGTTTACAGGGAGATGTGTGGGCCAAAATTTAGACATCTTGGCACAAACCTCTTGGCACATCCCACTATGAGAAACTCTCCACAAAATAATTATAACCAAGGTCAACAAATACATCCAGCAGCAAAAGAGGGTAACATGCAAATGATGTTTGTAATTAACCACTTGTTCTGAAAATACTAATATAATTTCATTTTGTAGATTCATTAATAGCAAATTAAACCAATTATTTATATTGCTGTACCACAGTTTGTGCTGTGTGCATTATGCAACTAAATAGCATTGATAAAACTACTACACTGCTATGCAGAATGTAATTAGAATTCCATTTTGCATATGCAATTGCTGCTGTACTATAATAAAGAATTAACTGATAAACAAGATTCAGGATACAACCATTTGTCCTCTTTCCAATCATTGTATTTCGTAATGAAATGGCATAGCTCAATTTAGCTCCTAAATATCTTAACAGAGAATAATGAACTTGAGAAGTTCTGGAAAGCAGGCTAGGGAATGCTGTATCGATAACAGCATTGTGTTCCCATGACAAGAATGAACTGGGAAAGTATACAACATTTAAAAAGTTCATTTTGTGATAAGGAAAACATTGTGCTTATGCTGTATTGAGTTTGTTCATTCTCCTTTTCGTGCGTGTGTCTTTTTTCTAATGCATCATAGCTGAGTATTTGTGCCTTATTTCATCATTCCACAAAGTCATAAAGTGGGGAAAAAACAAGACCCAACTGTTCTCCAAAATGGCTCATTCCTGAATCCTGCTTTCCATTCTTTTACTTGAGTCTAATACAGTTTTCCTGTGGGCACTAAACACAAGTACAAATACTGTGAAACACCCAGGCTTCCACAGAGTTGGTAGCTCACCACAATTTAATTTTCACAACAAAACAGGAGAGAGCACACTAGGAGGGAGAACTCTGGAGATACCCATGGCCCCATAAATACGCTATTTGAGAATGACTTGTTTGAAAAACAAGTTACAATACTGAGGCTGGCAGCATTAGGCACAAAATAGAAAAGGTTACTCAAACTATACCCTCTATGAAATGTCACTACATGAATTTTGCTGTTTTAAGAAATAGTTGGGGTTTTTTCTTAAATTACTACTACATCAATACATTTACTTGGATTTCATTTCTAGAACTCAGGAATACCAAAGGCCTGTGCCAAACTCCCTTCCTGCTGCAACCAAGGATGTAATTTTATAGTGGCTATACTTTTTTTTTTTTCTGATTTCTGTTAATGTCTGGGATAATACCTCACAGGAGTGTGCTACTTCTTGAGGTGAATTCATCTTACCCAGAGACATGCTTTCACCATTTTTAAGTTTTTCATCTTCTATTCCCTCTCCTCTAGAAGTATACTATCTGAACAATGTGTATAGAGGAAAAGAGGAGTCACTGAAAAAAGAAATGGAGTAACTCAAAGACCTCAAGCATACATGGAGTTTTCCTACATTACCTCTAATCACAATCAACTATCATAGTCTGATCTATATCAGGATCTAGAAAAGCAGTGAACAAACATTTCAATGTTTCCTTCATGGTATCCAACCATGCTGTTAAACCAGAACAGTTGCTGAGGATCAGTGCCATCTATCCATGCTCTTGACAGATAGAGCATTTCTTTAAACTATAAACACACACATGAAAAGAAAGGACATTCCCATTTCCAGAATATACCACTTGGCACTAAAAGCAAAAGCCTCTGTCACTGCTTGGAACTATAGACCAACAGCTACCTTCAGACACAGTTCAAATTCTTTATTTTGTCATTAAGCACACTAAAACTCCACTTGATTTATTAATCCAAGTTTTTCCACCTTGAAAATGTAAAGATCAGCTTCTCAAAATCTTTAGCCTATCACTGGAAATTAAAGAGCATTACAAAAAAAACCAGAACAGCCACTAATTCACTGTGATGTGGTGAGAGATCACTCTCTGCTCTTGTGGTAGCAGCACTTTTTAAATAGGGTTCTCATTAAAACACCCAAAGCACCATCATTCCCCAAATCTTACATGCAGGGGACAGACTTGAGAATGTTCTCTCCCAAAAGAACAAAGCTATTTTTAGAATGGAAGTTCACCAGTAACAGACTGAGAAAAGCAATGCTGCCACAATGCAAGTTTTTCTCATCCTGAAAACATTGTACAATATTAAGCTGGCATCATTATCCCTTTTTTATTGAACAAGGCACAAAAGGATAAGTAACGTGGCAAATGTCTTAACAGTGAAAAAGCTGGAGACAGAATTTAGATATGACACCCTGTTCCTTATCCTCCTTGCAAGGCTACGGAGCTTCACATTTATCCTATAATTTACATGAAAATACAAAGCCTACTAGCATTAGAGTATCTTTGTGCCAAAGGAAAGTTAAAATGCATTAAAAATACCATGACACCAGCCTGCAAAACCTCCTCTGAACAGCTTCTAGCACACACCAGTGGGAACATCTCAAGCTGACGTGTAAAATTAATTCCTTGTTCTTTTCAGATGAATTTATCTAGGACCAGAATTAGTGTTAATTCATTTTAAAACAACTGCAATGTCCTATTTTATACTTCACTTGACAATTAATACAAGTAGGGTATAAACCTCCAGTATTGACTAGCTCCCAGCAAAGGAGTGTGTAACATCCAAAAATCAAAGTGTTTCTAAAATATTTTGGAAGGAAAACATGTATCTTCCAAAGAAGTGGAACAGCAACTCTTTTCCCAGGCCTCTCATTTTGCATCGTCAGATTAATCCCTAGAGTAATTTCGTCCATTAGAACAGGTTTGGCTGATTATGTTTGACCTAAACTCTACTGCTATCACATTAGTGCTTGTTGATTTGTTAATTAAAAGTGCAAGTCCATCAAGCTAGTCACAAAATGAAAAATCTCTTCAGAAATGGTAGTCTCCATAGCTGCTAATTTTTGCATGCCTAAAGCCAGCTTAGTACAGAGGAGAGCAAACTATAAAGGACATTTTTTGTCCTTCATGCAAGAGCAATAAGCAATGAGTAATAAAAGGTATCAATTATTCACATTGCTTCCAAACAGTTTAGGATTTCAAGAAAAAAAAAAAAAAAACAACTAAACTATATTGCTTTTGAGAAAAGAGCAAAAATTCTTTGGTGAAATGCAGATATCTCTGTACAGAGAATTTAGCTAAATACATTTGGAACATAGAAAAACAAATCCATCTTGGTTCCTTTCCCTCAATTTCTTAACAATATGGGTTCTTTGCTGCAATATAAATTCCAGAATTGAAAACTAAGATGAAAGAAGCCACTGAATAGCTCATACTTGGCATTACCAAACCAAAAAATATTGCCTTGCAAGAGCTTATGCTTCTGGGAATGTTGAGAAACCACACTGGGCCCTTTGCCTCCTTGACTTGAATCAGCTGTACTTAGGCACCAAGAGCTGAACATTTGAAGGAGAGTTGCTTCCACAGATGCGGGGCTTGTCTCCATCTTGTTGATGTTGGAAACATGGTGCATATATATTGGATATATTGGACAAAGTCAGCTCCCTATGGATTTGGGGATTTTTATTAGTTTGCGGGTTTTTGGGGGGGGGGGGCTTTTTTGCAGGGGGAGGTTGTTGGTTTTTTTTGGTTGCAGTTTGGTTCTACTTTGTTTCCTTTAAGGAAAGAGGTAAGAAACAGTAATGAAAGGAACATGAAAATATGAAATGTGAAAAATGCTTCAAAATATTTCTTTATACTCAATGATTAAACCTTAGCACAGGCGTGCAGATTGCATGTTTTAGAATTAGGGTTTCTGTTGAAAGAGTTAATGAAATAAGCAGAGAATAAAACCAGTGGTTTGTATTCAAGCAGCTGTCATATGCAGGGTCACCATATCACAGTTTGCAAAAGCTGAGCAGGAAAGGCATATTGGCTTTCTAAGCTTTACAATAGTAACCACTCTACCCAATCGGCCTTTGATGAATTTGTTCATTACAGATCTTCTGTATAGAAGAGACTCAACAAAAAACTGACTTCTGTTTTCTTCTTTCCCCAAAGTCCTTAAATTGTTACATTACAGTGGTTTAGAATATTGATATAACCATGAATTTTCTAAATAATGAAATACAAAGAAAAGAACGGGCCAGCTTTCCTTTATGGTATTTTCTTAATGAATTCAAGAGGGAAAAAAGGATATCAAGAGTTTATGAAGTGTTTAAACATAAAACCAAGGAATTATAGATAAAGTTCCAAACCATTAATCCATTATATACACTGTGAATTGGACAAGCCCAATGAGATATCATTTCCAGAAATGAATCGAGCAAAGCCATCAGCAAATAGTTAACACTCTGAACCTCTGAAACACTCCTTGATTCAATTCAAGCTGCAAACCCCTATGTTTAGAAGCTAATTTACACTGGAATCTGGAATTTAATCATCTCTTCTCATGCATTTGAAAAAGGATGACTTTACTTCACAGTCTAAATTAATTTTGAAATTTTGCTACACATAGTAATATAATATCTAGTCAGATATGCTGATCTTACCTTGAAATAAATTGCTTGATTCCTCCTCTTATTATCCTGATGTTGATAAAATTTCCCTAGGCAGCATTATGAGTGGCTCTGGTCTTTGTCTAAATAGGGTAGAATATATATATATAGATATACATATAAAATCACATAAAAATCATGGGGGGGGAGGGGAGGGGAAGAAACAGGTTTTAGACAGGATGAAAGAAAGAATGGAGGGGAAATAATTTTCTGTTTGATCCAAAGTTCACTTATCTCCAAATAAATAAGCCAAAGGCCATTGATTTTTTTTTTTTAACTGTATTTGCAAAGTGTTGAATTTTCCTTTTGCTGTTGTTATTTTGAAGTCAATAAAACTTCTACCTGGGCCATTATTTACATCACACTTACTGCAAGAAAACTACCAAAGTGATTAGCTATTTATTTCCAAAAGTGCTCTGAAGAATCCTCTGGAAGGGAAAATTCTGAGAAGTCTAGATGTTCAGGCAGTAAATAAAGTGGAAAGACTATGATTTTCTCTTCCTCAAGAAACAAATTCTGCAATCAGTGACAAGGGAGAAAAAAATCCATAATCAATATGAAGAGAGTCTTCCTATGCTTCAGACTGTATGCAGGCAGATGTGGTTTTTGATAAGAGTCCTTTAGCTCAGGAAGAAAAATGTCAAGTATTCGCATGATCTAGTGGGTTTATTCTTGTTCACCATTTGAAGAGAACAGCAAGTTCTCTGATCCTTCTAAACCAATGTCCCAACCAACCTTCACAGAATCACACTTCAGTCAGGCTGGCTCTTCAGAAAGTCAATCAGTGCAATATTAGGATATGTGATTATTAGTTAACACACTAAAGATTTAAACTCATTTATTATCACCATGCTGGGCTCTAGCAATTCACAGGAGTTCATACCAATAGTCTTTCCACAGAACAGGTTCTGAGAACAGCTATTTTTATGGAGACTAAGAAATTTTCCAGAGGGAAACTCTATAGAAAGATATTTCACAAAAAGTGCCCCTTTTTTATTTACAATCTATACTATTTCTTATTCTTCATAATGCATTATTTTACAACAGAATACAAAATGTTAGCTGTGTCAAGTCCTTTGTGATATATTAACATACCTAATAAGCAAAACAGTAACAATATCTGTAGATAAATAAAAGTACCTAACATTGTAGTGTTTTCCTTGTTTTTTGGCCCTGAACATAAGCAAAGGTATCAACTTCTCTGCTTGGGGAAACCTCAATGGCTCTGCAGCCAGTCCCAGTACACACCCACTCCGAGTTCCAACACAGACACAAATAGACAGGAGGAACACTATGAGGTGATGATCAAACCTGCTGAAACTGTTCCTTGCTCAAAACATCCAGTTTACCAGCACAATTCAGCTCCCATGGACCTCGTAGTGCCTTGTCCTGAGCCCCCAGCAGTTAGCCAGGCAGAGAAAGGAACTGAACAGTCCCTCAGGTGAAGCTGGAGCAGCAGCAGGCAGGAGGAACGTGCAGCACTTGGTGCCAGCCAACCATAAGGGCATGTGAGATCAACTACATCTTTCATTAGAACAGTAAAGCTGTGTTTAATTAGCTTTAACATTACTAAAAACATCAGAATCTATAACTTTCATGCCATTGGCAAACTGACCCCTGTGGCTCTGTTGTAACTATTAATAATAAAGTAATGATAGTAAATTATAGGTGTTCATGCATAAAAGTCATTTTTCTGATTAAGGAATTCTAACTTAATTTGGAAACAAATATATTTCTGCCTTCAGGAAAAGAAAACTGAGAATTAACTCAAATAAGCAGATATCTGCTTTACTATTTAGGTGGGGGGAAAAAGGGTTTAAGTTAATTTTTCAGGAATGATGCGTAACCAGAAAAGAATGTTTATTTTTTTCATCATATCAAGTGGGAGGAGAAAATATTAAAGTAATGGAGAAATTAGACATTTATTATTAAAACAAACTGATACGGAAAGATGTGAATAACACTCCAAAAAACAAAAAAAAAACTTAGCAGCAAAACACAAAAATCAGAATAGAAATCCACTCCCAGACCTTGAGAGCCAGGTTTCTGTTCACCCTAAAAAGAAAAAGGGGCTGGAACACAGGTGTTTGTCTCAATCCCAAACAGCTTTATTCACTCTGCGATAGCAACAGTTACATTGCCTTTAATCAATACCCAAGATTAAATTGTTCCTTAGCCAGAGCATATCTTTAACACGTGTAACATACTCCAGATCTCCTAACAAGATGCAATGCCAAACGTACAGCCTGGTAACATTAAACACCATTGGGCTGAGATTGAAATAGGATCAAGTTATTTGTATTAGATAAGGTTTTCTTCTCCAGCAAAACCAGCACACCACATATGAGTATGACAAAGAGATGCTGCAGCACAAATTAAGGACATTAAAATAATCAACTGGAGGTATAAACAATTAAATATTCCATTTAGTTTCATTTCCAGAAGAAAAAATAAATTTAAATATCAGACAAAGATATGCCTCATGGTTAAGGCTCCACACATACTGAGAATTAGCCCAAAACTAGCTACTATATCGAAACTATAAAATAGTCTGCAGATGGGAAGAACAAGTGACCCTTAAACATTAGTTTAACTGCATATTACACAAGACAAATTGGACAAGCAAAACAATTTTCTTTTCAAAATTCACACAAGGAAATGCTATTTGCAGAAGGCTAAAAATGTTCTCCCAATATTACATGGTATTTGGGTTATCTCTTACATCAAGAGGCAAAAAAATTAAACATCTTGAAAATCAGATCCACTCGTCATGGAAAGAAAGTTTGTGGCGAACAATAAAAGAGGCTCCAAATTGAACTTCATCCAAAAAAAAAAAAAAGCAATTGCTTTAGTATCAAAATTCAAATGGGAAAAGAAATGCAAGATATAAAGGTTCCCAGATTATTTCTTGTAAATTAGAAATATAACCTTTCATGGGTTCTTTGCTGAGTATTTGTGTGCAGCAAAGACCAGAGACACCAGAACATCAATTAACATCTAAGAAAGGGTCTGTAAAGGATTGCTAGAAGTCCTACTTATGATCTGGTTCCTTTTGGACAGAAAGATAAACGTGCTAAAGAAATTAAGAACTGGATTAAGCAAAGTCAGTATTGAAGAACCTGGAAGCTGTTAAGCCATAGGAAGAAAAAAAATATCCTAGCAGGGATATTTTCAACTTAAATACTCTAAAACAAGTAGAAACAAAAGTGGGACAGGTACAGTCAAAGCATGAAACAGTTCTCTCAACAAAATTTCATAGCCAAAGCTTGTTGTCATATTTTTTGATTATCTCACCTCAGAAATACAATTTTTTGCATAGGACTCAAGAAGCTGTGGGTCAGCTCCATTCCACATTTCCATTTGCCTGATATGTAAACAAAATTGATACTAAAGATGCAAATGTCACAGAATCATAGAATGGTTTGAGTTAGGACTTGGAAGAAAATCACTATCTCAGGAGAGTTCACCTCTGCAAGAGGCGATCTCTTCAGGCAATACTGACAGGGTTTCATTCCTTTACTGCTATTGAAACTGGTATAGAAAATAGTGGAGTTCAGTCGTTAGAAGGCATAGCAGCCATTCTTGTAGGCATAGTTTCTTTCCTGTGGATACAATATTGCTGCTAGCAAGAATTTTCTTGCTTCTTTCTAGGCCTGTGGGATACTTTTCTCTCTCACAAAGAGATTAGCAGAAGTTCTATAAACTATGAACACCTGCGACCTTGTAGAACTATGTTTATAGTACAGTAGAAAAATATTTTGACAATGGATGTTTAGGATTTCTAACCAATCAACCCAGGGGGTGGCTGATCCTTTGTCCAATTAGACTATGAAGAAAAAAGTCTATAAAGGAGTTTGTAAAATAATTAAATAAATCAATCTTGCTGCACAATTCTTGCCTGTTGGATCTTCTTTCCTCTCCTCCCTACGGCAGCAGGCTACAGTAATACTTTTCTTCTTTGAAAATTCCAGGCAAAAATCTAAGCAGCTCTCCATATCAATCAGAGTACCCTAAAAATATAATTTAAAAGGACAGAAATTCCAATAGAAGCTTAGAGGCAAATCTCACTTTGCATGGATTTTCTGATTTATACATCCCAAGCACCACTTCAGAGTAGCCTCTGAGCAAGATCAGACTACTTCAAACATACTTGTCTTTCTACCCCTCACCCACACATTGGTGTGCTCCTCCACCCTGACACAGTTCAGGCTCGGTTATCCCATGGCACTAACAGGGCTGTTCAGCTCCCCTCTCTGGATTCAGCTAAACCTTATCTTTGATACACTTATTTACTACAATGTTGCTGCTCCTCTGAGGCACGGCAGAAGTCAGACAGAATGTTTCACAGAGGCCTGAGCCCTGTATTTCACAAGTTCACAGGGAACAGAGAACACTACTCCGCTTACTAGAGGACCAGAGAGAGCAGTGAACCCATCTCTGAGCAGCTGACATTTATGCTGAGACACCAGGCCACTGATCACACAGGGGCTGTGACAGGATGGGATTGCCCATTTCCTCCAAGAGGGAAATAAATTTCCTGTTTTATTAGTATATCACCACTGTAAGAAAGTGCAACTCCAGCCATGGAAATCAAGTAGGGAATAACAGTCATCTTCTGTCTTTACAGAGAGGGCCCCAATTCTCCTTGTAACACGTGTAACTCTCATAAAACACAAGCACACTAACACAGCACATTAAACCTGGTGAACTGGAACATCTTTTATGAAGGCCAATCCTGTTATCCCTTTGGTGGGCAGTAAGTCAGCCCATCCTGCATGCACCCACTCATTCACAGACAGAGCTGTCTCTGTGGCACTGAGAGGTTAATGCAGCCCTTCCTCAACTCGTGGTATTGGGGGTACCCATTGCACACATGCCCCTTTATCCTTTTTTATGTCTGCATCCAGTTGAAGAATACTTCAGAACTAATAGAGCCATCAAAGCCTCTCTTCAACACGTGAATTCACAAGTTTTCCAAGATGTGATCACTGAATTATGTCACAATTTACACACTGAAATGCCAGTTGCATCACTTTTTGTTAATCACTTTGTTCCTTTAGCCCAAGGCCAGTATTTCTTTTGATCAATATAAATCTTTTCTGTCATCTTATTTTCGCTGTCACTCTGTGAAGTATTATGTTGCTGAGTCAAGATCTTCATTTATCCCTTGTACTGCAGTCCTGTTCTTCCTGACAGGTACCCTGTGAGTATATCATTATCAATCTCCCTTATCCTCCCAGATTTGTACATAAATTTACCTCTCAAGAATTGACTTCCATAAAGTCATAAGTCCCACCCCATTAAATGCTACTTGCTGCAATAGAGGCTTTATTTGAAAGCAGCACTACTGAGAGACACGTTTATTGTATTCTGTGGTGAAGAAAAACATTCAGCAACAACAGGAGTCTAAAATGCGGACCCTGGGAGCTCCAGCTAATTCTTCACACCCATACAAAGTGCTATTTAACCTAACACTTTGTGCAGGATCACTTCCCCTGTCACACTAGAACGCCTCTTTATACTTTCATAGAAATACTGATTAAACGGTTATAGAAAAAAATAGTTCTTAACTGTATACCCTTAGCATGTAGTTACTATAAGACAAGTATTTGTAGGCAAAACAGTGAGACCATACAAACCTTTGCATGCATACATCAAGAAGCTGAATCCTTGCCATTTAAAACAGCTGAAAATTGAAGCATTTTTCCTCTGCACTGCTACCCAGTAACAAAATCCAGCATTTTTCATATCAGTTAACCAGAACCCCAGTCCTGAGTCAGGAGGAGGATAATGCACAGAGCTTTCAGAAAACACTGTCATTACTGGCACAGATTCGTTGCTGTAATGAACTATAGTAATGCTATAAAAGTATTCACTCCTCATAGTGCAACACATTTTTGACCAATTCAGAAAACACTTGAAAGTTGACATCTTTCTGTGCTTTTTTTCCTCCATCCTGCTCGTGTACACTCCAGAAGATAACACATCAACTATAGTTATCCAGCCAGAGAAAACAGATAATGAGAATATTTAAATACCAATACTAATTAAAACTTCTTTCCCTCTAATCTTATTCCTATTCACTTCTTAACACTACTACCCCTGCAATTTGTTCTCTGGGTAATAAGCCCATATGCACAAATACAAACATGTATTTGTGTCTGTACTTACATCAGTGCAAGACAAACTGAAATATTTTTTTCCTCTCAACCATCCAGAAGCCGACAAATTCTGTAACAGGAAACGATGCCCTACTCTTTATCATATCACACTATGATAACAGGAAAGCAAAGTAGCCTTTATATGGAAACTGCCTGCTGGGTTTGGTAATTAAATCAAATATTACCATTTCAAGTTATTCACGTTCATCTTCAAACCCAGAAAAACTTTCAGAATTAGCAAACTGACATTAGACATCTTAGTTCTTGGTCTTGGCTCAGCCAAAAACACCATCGCATTTGTTGGCATGAGCAGCTAATCTTCAGTAGCCTTTCCTACATCCATTCCTTTAATTTCCTAATTATATCTGATTTTTGAGCAGCTGTGTTACCACAGCAAATAACAAGGATAATCAATCACATGCATAAGCACACCATAGAAGGATACTGATGTATATCCCTGTCCCTTGTGTGTGTGATTTTCATAGCTGCAGCCCTTCAGGCCATCAGTAAAAACGGAGGTCAAGGGAACAATCAACAGGGGGTTGGGGGAGGAGTTTTGGAGGTTTTTTGGTGGAGTTTTCTTAAGAAACATTTTCAACATGTATCTGTTCAATTCACCAAACTCTCCAAGTCTTACCATAATGCCAATTTCTTTTTTCACCAAATGTGTTCTGCCAGTGTTCCTGCATAAAATCCCTTTTGATCCTTATATGCCAAGACAAGACTATCTAACATGGTAGCTACACTTGATCAGTATTTCAGACGGGAAAAGAAATACTCTAAGTTGTGGACAGCTCATTACTCGTAGGAAATCTCAACAAACCACATTAGGATATAATTAACAGCTTATGGCTAAAACAACAGGTAGGCACATAGTTTCATTACTAAAAATGTCTGTCAGGAAATGTTCTTGTTTACAGCAGCTACTTCTTTTTTAGGGGTTTATCATTATTCTTCTTAAAACAATTTATCTTATTCTGCAAACAATGTCGTATGAGTTTGGGGATTTTTTTTTGTGTGTATGTTAACAGCAAATGATAAAACACTACTTCTGTCATCTTGTTCTCATTCTTCTGAAGAAATCTCCTTAGTCAGAGAGCAGACAGGCCTGTCCCCCCACAGAGACCATTAGTATTTATTTATTCTGATAAAACAGAGAAGTGTGTGATAATTCTAGACAGAGACCAATTCAGATCTCATTATCTCGACACTTTTTTAAGTTACTGCATTTTTCCAGGACTGTATGTACCTTGGCAAAGGATTATTCCTTTATTATAACTGTGGTAAAGTATTTTGCGTCTTCTCATATGAAGCACACAACACAAATAATCTTCACTAATTGTATAATAATACTATAGACATGCACTGTCTGGTATACTGCATTGCCTAAATGGATTTTAAAAGGTAGATTTTGGCTTTCCTTAGTCCAAAAAATTCATCATTTCTGAACTAAAATGCATTTTCAGAACACCAGATCATTTCTTGTTTTATTGATGACTATGCAAGTAGGCAATGAACTTTAATGTTAGGGTTTTGTACCATTTCACTTCTTAAGCATTAACTGACTGAAAAAATGAATTTTACTTTTAAAAAGAAATCAGAAGGAAATATAGCATTTATTTTCTTCAACATTATGTATTATTAATAAAAACCTGCAGTAATTCAGGAGAATTAGTATGGAGCCTCCCAGTAAAAACCTGTCACAGGGAGAAAATAGTAAATAATAGACTGTCCATCAAGCCAGGTGAGCATTCACTGTGCAGTGAAATGTACTCTGCAGCAGGTGTGGATCAAGAGTCACTTTCTGGAGCATAAATGGATGAAAACATATTTATAAATCCTAATACTTAATCATTACAATTTTGTATACTCTCCTCTGCCAAGGGAAGGGCTCAGCACTCAGCTTTAGCATATTTCTTCTAGCAGCTCTTGTGGTGAATGAAATTTTGACAAATAATAAATACTGAATGTTTGTGGAAATTTACAATCTTTGGAGATCATCATTACAAGTTAGATTATACTACTATTAATTATTTAAGGGGCATAATCAGTGAATGCCTTAACTGTGTTTAACATCTAAAATATGCAAGAATGCCAACAGAAAATACTCATTGGTTTAAATAGGACCTATTTTAACTATGACTACCCAAGACAGTTACAGTGTTAATAATTCAATGTTGCTTGAAAACCACTCTCTTATGATTGATTTATACAGACTGAAGTAGGCACACGTTTTATGCTACAGGTGGATGTGAGGTCGTAAGAAACCACTTTACAGTCTTCCCAGAAGTACAGTGTCAAAAAGGTCACCTGTGGTAAAGGATCTTTTGGATTAGTCTTTCAAATTAATGCATGAATTAAAGGCAATTTACATATAAATGGGCTAATACTTTGGCTTTGAAATTAGATGAATTTTTAAGAGATTTAAGAAAAAACAGAAAAGGTCAGTTAGGCATTAAGTATACATAATGCAATTTTTAAAAACTCCTTGTCTTGGAATTGCATGTTTCTGGTTTATTAATATTTTGTATTCATAGCCTGTTCTTCTCAGAAAGATGCTGCCAGCTATTTGGGAGCAACTACAAAAATGATCTGTGCCAGAGAGAGCACATTCCAGGTAAGCATGGTTTCAGACTTAAAGAGTGAAATTTTGTTAATATTAACATATTCTGAAAGCATTTTTGTTTTCATAATGAAAAACTGAGAAGCTGTAGTCAAAGTTAGTGTAGTTTATTATACACTGGAAAATAAACAAAATTTTAGGGATATTTCCCATATGAAAGGCAGGAGCAAGGTTGAGCCCTCAAAGGGGGGGAAGGCGTGGGAGAGGGAGGAAGGTGGGTTTAATGTTTGGTTTTGTTTGTCATTACCTTGTTCTGACTTGACTGGTAATAAATTAAAATAATTTTCCCAAGTCAGGTCTCTTTTGCCTGGGATGGTAATTTGCGAATAATCTCTCAACACACAAGCCTTTCATTCTATTTTCTCTCCCCTGTCCAGCTGAGCAGGGGGAATGGTGGAGAGGCTTTGGTGTGCATCTGGCATCCAGCCAGGGTCAACCTGCCACAATCCTACAGTATTTAATAAACCTGTTTCATTAATAATAATACTGACAAACCAGCATGTCACAGATATGAACAATGCTGTTCTATGAAAAGGTACAAAATCATTTATAACAAAGTTCATAATCCTTCCATGCAGCTAATTATAAATATTACAGAATTCTAAAGAAAATAAGATTATCTAATCAAGTTTGATCACAGTTTCCTTAGAAAGCCTGTTTTCTATCATACTGCACAGTGCAAAACACAATTTGATGTGATAATTATTAAATTGGTCCCTTCCCTTATATGAAGGCAAAAGAAATCAACAGATGCTTGCAATGAGCCTTGCAGAAAACAGAATCGAAACCAATAAAATTTTAAATTTTGAGTTGATTTCAGAAGATAAACAATGAAGTATGTTTAGCTACAAATAGCATTCTGAGGCACATAAAAGGAATAATAAAGCATAGAAGATTCACAGTAACTAACTGTGTGTAAGTGGTAACAGTATTATTAAAACAATTAGTAAAGTATTCAAGTAACCAGGGAGTGTTAAATGACCTCTGTCCTACATAAAGTATAGTCTTTACCAGTATCAGACCAGGTTTAGCCTATAGTAAAGAACACAACCTTCTTAAGACTCAAGGCAGCTTAGCTCGGGAAAAAATAAGGAAAAAAAAATTTTATCAACCAATATCCAAGAGAGTTGAAAAAGGAAAGTGCTTTCCAGGAATTTGATAAACAATTCAGATATTACAGGAAGTACTGACCATAAAGGAACAATGGATATCATAATCTAGTTCCAATGAATGAATAGGAGAGACTCCTATCAAAAGAGCTAACTGGTCCCTCAAATATAAAGAATTTAAGAATGCTAAAAAAATGTGTAGCAACAGTTCTAACAAAGAATTTGAAGACTCTTTTTACTCTCTTTTCAATTCTTTCTTTCAATGGTGAATTTATTCCTACAGAACCCAAAATAGCTTAAACCAATTACAGATTTACCTTGACAAATTGCCATTCTGTGCAGATACTTTTAAAGCAGGTGTATGATCTTGTACAGCAATTCAGTTGATAAAAAGCCAGATTGCTTTTGGTCTATAACTAACTTTTGCTGGTGCAGATTATGCCCATAAATGGGGTTACTTCTTTAGTTGTCAATTACACAGGACCATTTTTTGAGTAAAAGCTATCATGAAAAAAAAAAAAAAGAACATTTAATCCTATACTATTGTGGGTTAAAATGCAATGATTACTTATTTATACAATTTTGAATAGTTTCATGTACAAGCATGCTGTTAGGCAGAGAAACATTATCTGTTGCACAGATATGAGACTGAAAGTACATGTGGAAGAACAGCTACATTTTTCAATCAGTGTTTTAGGAGAAGAACGCAAAAAATAAAGAAATAAAGATATCACTGAATCATGTCAGTGCTGGAAGATCCGTAATATAAGAACTCCTCAGAGGAATGAGATACAGCCCTTAGAAAAATAAATTAACAGCAGATCTTGCCAAGTTACACAAGAATTTTGTAAAAGAACAGAAAGCATAGTTTATAAGGCCATAGGAGATTGTGTCAACTATAACAACAAAGGGCATGAACTTAAGGTAAGGAAAGGTCATCTTCAAAGGGAATGTTGGAAGAAATGCTATACACAGTGAGTAGTTAGGATGGAAAATAAACTGCTATGACAACCTTTGCAACAAGTGATATAAACTTTAAAGCGTGACAAGCATGGGAGAGACAGTTATCGTGCAAATATAGAAAGAGGGAGAGAGAGCTGTCTGGCCTTTTCAAAACTAGACTTTGCATCCATCCGTCTTTAAATCACCAGCATTTCAGCCCTATCTGCTGCCTCAGAAGTTCACTAAAAGAGAAAATTGATACCAAACTGAACTGAAAGATCTAACAAGATCCTGACAGTTGAAATGGGTCTTTGAGATTCCATCTACAAATGTTATTGCCTGAACTTACTCATTTCAGTGAAGGAATAAATCTTGCCCCATCTATTTCAGAGCCTTCATTTCTCTTGTAAGAGTCTTCTTCCACTTTAACAAGTTTTGATTCAATCATTTGCATTTTATAAACGAAATGTATAATCTTAAGTGACTACCCATGAAAAATACACTAAAGTTACATATTAAAAAACTTTAAAATTTTATCTTCTGCCATCTGGATATCACTGTGAATCCTACATCTTTAAATGTCAGGAAAAAACCTTTTTTTGAACCATTCTATGAAGTATCAAGTTGAATACTACTTTTGATTACTACAGTTGAATAGTACTTGAGTTCTAACCAGCTGCAGAATAGACAAGGGAAACTTTAATAATGCAGACAAGACTCTGGGGAAATCCAGGCTGGATTTGGAATTGTATTCTCAGGAAGGTTCAAAAAGGAACTTGACATTATCTTCATTACACGTTCAAGGGCACACATAGTTTCAAAAGTGAAAAATAACTCTCATCATAAAAAAATCACACTGAAACAAATATAATCAAGTCAAGATGGCTCCAGACGCTCAGTTCTTCAGTGAAGGGATCAATGAAATAGCTAAAATTACAAGATTCCTTTAAAAAATAACTCCACTGTATTCTACCATATGGAAAACAGAAAAGAAACTCTACTAACCACAGCCACCTGCTTGCTGAAGAGGGAAACTACCTCTGGAATTAACTTTTTTATTGTCTGTGCTAACAGATTCTACTGTGAGATTGATCTTGGCTTACCATAATTCAGTGATGTTGCTAATAGGAACAATTTTTACCATAATTACTGTATTTTAGAAAGCATAAAGAAGTTGAATAGTTCTTTAATGATTTTTGGTGACTTTCACCATAAAGAAAATATATTTGTTTACCAGATGCCAGATCATGCAATGAATCATTAACAAGAAGGTGTTTTCGGAATACTTCCCAAATAAATAGCAGCTGGTTTGTTCTCAGGAAGCAGACAGTCACAAGCATCTCTTATCTGATTCACCAAACCAAAGTCAAACACATCAAACACATAAAATCTCTAATGTTCATTTATAACTTCTTTGTCTCAAAAGCAGTACACTATGTACACTATCCTGCAAAGATCCAAAATGATACAACCACTATTTTCAGACTTAAAAAAATATTAGTAGTTTAGTAACATTTTTTAAATTTATTTAAATGGAAGAAAAATATATACTCCACAACTACTTCAGGTGTACCCTGGTGATCTGGTTATAAGGAACACACATTTCTCATCTGTCAAGAGAACTTTGAAGATCAAGATGGTTGAAGAGAATAATTTCAATGGACTACAAACTTTAGGTCACTGCATTTGAACAATCATATCCACACACCCAAAACAGAGACTTAAACCAACATACTGGGCTATCTGGAATTTTCCGTATATTTTAGACAAGCCAGTACTGATGCTCCCTGACTACCTGCTGCTGCTCATCTCACAGAGAAGCCCTGACCTTGCTCACCTCCAGCATAAGGACAGTGCTCACAGTCATCAGTGTCGCCTTGCTGCAGCCCAGGAAAACATGTACAAGTTGTGCTTGCATCACCTTCCAACACCTTTCCATGAGAGAAGTGGAATGGGGGCAAAAAAACCCCACAACAAAACAAACTGGAGGGGAGAAAACCCCCACTATTCTCAGCACTCTACTGTCTCTTTTTCTCTCCTTCGAGGAACAAGCTGTCTCTAACAGACTCAGGCTCTTTTTTCTCCCTCCTTCTGGCTCTAATTGTAAAGCTGGGATACGGGAAGACACATCTATTTGTTCCTCTCTGTCACTAGAATGAAAATGTCTCCTGCTATTTGGTCAGCTTTGAATATCCCCCGGCTGGACAAGACTTCATTTCACTGGAGAAAAGCAGAGGTCATGGCAGGAAAGCAAGAAAAAAGATTTATGTTAAAAGAAGAGTGTAAAACTTTAGATTTTATTTCCCTATTGCAAGTGACATAAGAAAAAATTCTTACTAAAGAAAAATTTCTCTGGCATGGATAAGGAAGTTGAAATTCCTCAAATAAAGCACAAAATGAAAGAGCAACTTCTTTTCCCTATCATCAAAAAGCAATAGTTACTTCCATGAAGAGTTAATAATTACCATCCACAGCTTTATACAAGAGAAGAGGGATGAATATCATGTATGTGACAGCTGCTGGTTAACAGTGAATTATTTAAAACTCATTCACTGGGTATGTGTCTGCCAATACATCAACTGCTAGAGTTGCTTGTTCCAGAGCTAAACTACTGAGTAAGTAGCAATTTCAAAACTTTTTTTACAGAATGCCTAACAATCACAATGTAGCCAGTGCTTTTCAAGGCAAAAAGTCTTCCTTTCACATTACGTATTTAATAACGGGTCTATTCTTAAACTGACTGATGATAATTCTCTGTCTTTACAAAAATATAAATGCACTTTCCTGCAACATGTACATTTTCTGCCACTCAGTGAATCAAAGTGCAAGCAAAGATCTCTGCATACAATCTAATTCATATTTTCACCTCTGGCAAGATAAACCCTGGGCAGGTCTGTATTAGCCATTTTACTCTCAAAGGTGATCAAAGAACCTAAAAGCTGCAAGGTAGCTAGTATTTTCCTAACCTATTCATATTGAGAAGATCATTGAATTTCTGATCCATTTGCATGCTTAACTAGCCTTGTATTTCTTATCTAACCTCAAATTTATTTAAATTTCAGTTCTGTTTCAGCTGTTCTGTTTAGGCCTAAGAGGAAAAAAAAAAGGACAATTATTAGAGTATTTCCCTTCTTTGCAATGATCATTTGTGTGCTAAACAATCTCAGTTCTTGGGAACTTGGAGGCTGAGAAGTACTCAAGAAATGACAAACCAAGTGAGACCCTTCTTCAACTAGATCACTCCTATGCTAGCCAAGAAATTTATTTACAGAGTGGGAATAGATCACACTTCCCCCCACCTGCAAGAGCTGAGACCACAGATGATTAATTTATGGTAAACCCGAGGCTTTGATACTTCAATACATTGTACTCCACACACATACTCTGTCTCATGCTTTCTTGGATCATTTCCATTACACTCCACTGCAATTTACCAAAACAAACCCACAACCCTGTAAAAAAGGCGCACCACAACAAGACAATGAAGCCAAAATGTATGAACCTTCTTCACTCCCCAAATCAGCAGTATCATGGTAGTTCCTTATAAGAGTGGAGATTTATAGTAAGATTTTTCTTTTAGCTTTAAAACCAGTGAGGTTTCCTCCCTGCAAAACTAACAGCTCAATATGGGAAGGTTTTGATTTCATTACATAAGTTCTTCAGGGAATTATTAGTTACTGGCTCACTTGCACGATCACTTGGGGTTCCATTATTGCCACATGCATTTGAATGGAAAAGACTGAAGGCTTCAATGTCTGGAGATACTCTGGCTTGATGAAACTTTAATTTCAGAATTCTCATAGGCACACCAGCTGCACAATTCAGCTCCCCATAAATAACATTAGCTTAGTGAAGAATTAGAAGATGCAGAAGGCTACAAGCAGGACAGCAGAAGACAGCAGGAGAACAACATATTTCAGCAGAAAGTCAATCCCTCTCCAGGGGTTAGGGTGTACAGCTGGGCACTCTGTTTACCAATGCCAAGCCTCTTGGCTTCATAAAATCGGCTCTTGTGATCGGATTAAAAATTTTTTGCAAGAGCTATAGAGGAAGAAGCTCAATCAGAGATCACGAAATAACCATCATCCCAGCTCTGCCTACTGGGGGTTGGACTGTCCAGCCTAATTTCTCATTCAAAGAGCCTTATATGCAGTCTGTGTCCTGAGTACCTAATGCTGCTTTGCATTACTGGATCTATCGTAATCCCTCTTTTTCTTTCCAAAATGTTCTGATGAACAAGATTGTGCTCCCAGTTCGAAGACAAGGCATGCAGATTAAGAGACTCACAGAGGTCACTGTTACATTATGTACCTGATTTGGAGTGGTTTTTTTTTTCTCTCCAAAGGTGTTTGCAATCACTGTTTAAATAAGGACTCAGTGGATATGTGTCACATGGATTTTGTTATACATTTCTTTGTTCATTGCTGCACAACCTTACAAAGAAACCGTTGATGGGTCTTATTCATGTTTCACCAACCAGAGCAGAATATTCATATGAGACACATACATTTACATCAGGAGGTTGCTGGAGGCCTCTTCTACATATTACTCAATCACCTGAAAGAAAACACAACTTGGAGGTCTTTAATAGAGAGGGTCACAAAATTATTCAGTGGAGAAACTCGAGCGTAAGTGTTTGTTGTGTGGGAAGAGATGTACTCTCTCCATGGGAGCCTTACTGAACTCCTCAAAACGGAACACTTCAGTTTGGGAGAACTCAATTGGTATTTGACCTTTTTTTTTGCCACAAAACAATCAAACCAAAATCAATTCAATAATCACTAATACTTAGAGCATCAGTCATCTGCTATCTCTTGAAGAACCAGTCACTAAATTGCCAGTTTAGTAAAAAGTATCACGATGGGAAAGCATTACCACTAATATAATGTATTTTAGGATAAGCACAAATTCTGCCATAAAGCAAAACCTTGACAAACCTGATGTTTCTTTGGTGAGAAACTTCAACATTACATCTTTTCATTCAGGTTTTCTTTTAAGCCTCACTCCAAATATTATGAATTCCAGGTTTTCATTATATCTGCTTTAGAACAAGTCCCAACTCTATCCTTATAGATCACACAGCTAGAGCTAAGCAGAATTCTGAAAGGGTTACATTAATTGACATGAACTTCCCACACCTATACAGTAAGGCAATGCATGGTCTGAAGAGAATGGAAAAGCAAAGCTATTTCTCATTCTTGCAACGCTGTTAGGAGCACCTTGTTAGGACCTATTTTAGCCACCCAAGTATTTTAGCTCCAAGCCTAAGAAAAAGGTCCATATATCTCAGTGCAGAGCATGATAAGAGGGATTCTGCAGCGTGTAAGGAAGGGACAATATGCCCCTATGCATTTCACCATCAATTACACCAGGGTGTTATAGGAGAATGGAGATTAACATTCCTGCCATGCACAAGATCTATGCAGCTGCCTCTTATTATTTGGTGAAGGTCATGGATAAGGCCAAACCTATGACTGCATTCTAGCTAAGTAATTTAGCAGTCCCTTTTCCAAATGCGATTTGATAATGAGTTATGAGGAAATATGAGCCTGGGGTAAGAAATATGCCAGTGTTTAGGAGACAAGTATGTGCAACTATCCACAGTTATTGCAAATTAGTGACATGAAGATTTCTCTCAGCATAGGTAAAAAGCCACCGTGAACAAAACTAACCTTATGTGGCATTTTGTCAGTTACAGAGAGTTTAAAAACACTGGAAAGTGCTCTAAGTAGTAGTTCTATTAAATTAATTCTATTTCATGATTCTATTAAATCCCTCTATCCAGGTGCCCCTTCTGTGCTTGCCAGTAACTTATCTATTGTTTAGTTGCCAATCATATAATTATTGTCATCCAATACTTTCATAGAAGTAACATAAGCCTTTATAAAGAGGAAATATTCTGTTACAGCAATGTAATTCTGTGAATTGTGATCAATTCTTGAATCAGAAGAATGGAGAAATTCATACTTTGTCTTCTATTTTTCCAAAGCATGATTCTCAATAGTAAACAAAAAGTTAACAAAAAAAGCACAGCATTAGGTATTATAAAAAGTTAACATGGGAAAGAAAGGCTTGAAGGAAGGGAAAATTCTGACTGGTTAGGGGCATGGGATTTTAAAATATTTACCTTAAGGACTCCTTAAAGGTAAACTTGACTGCTAGTGACCACGCTAGGATGGTCACTCCAGGACTAGTGTTAAAACCTTCTACTCTTTAGCCTACAAAAGAGCCATACCCCTATTTTTTGAGCCAAGCAATTTGACAAAATTTAACAATTTAACAAAGTTAACTCTAGAGGCCAATTTAGATGTATTTATACATACATGTGTATAAACATGAGTTTTCAAGCCAATGCTTTGAAGAGACTGCCAGAGACAAACATTAACAAAAAGCTCAGACATCTACTAATTAAGAAACTATATACTTGAACATATTTCAGGTATGTTTCAGAACCATACCAATATTTCAGTAACTTGACCTTCCTTGACATCACACACATTCACTCCTCAGCACCTCTCTTAGAATCAGTATTTAAGACTAAAGCAGACAGACACATGAAAGATACTTAAAAATAACTGTCAAAGGTTACAGGCAGGATTTCAGCTCATTATATTAAAACTCCATCAGTTCCAGAAATTTTTATAAGTTCCACTATTTTGATTCCTTAGGGTAAATCCCAAAACTATAGGCTCAGGTTTACAGAGCAGGACCTAGGACAGCTTTTTAAACAAGGAGCAGCAAGAAACTTGACATCTTCATGGCTTTTCATTATAACTGAAAGCAGTAAATTAGTAATTAACATAAATTACCATGTAGCTTTGAGGATGAAGAGAACTCAAAGAGAAATACAGGAAAATCAGAGCAGAAAATATGAATTTTATATGTCTATCAGGAAGTTTTTAGATGGATTTGGCATTTGCAGTGTTGAAGAGAGAAAGAGGCATTCATTTATCAGGGTGTATGGGGGCAGGTTCCTGAATTTGTCATCCAAACAAGTTCCACACTTCCACCTATTTGCCCATGCTGGCTGTTTCCAGGCTTCCACTTACAGGCCTTAAGCTCCCTGGATCAGAGAACTTCCTCCTTGTAGGTCTGTAAGGCAGCTCTCAAAGGGCTCCTGATTTGCAGCTTGATCAGTATTTCAATTCACAGTGTACAGTAATTCAATTTATAGAAATGGGGCTTATCGAACCTATAAAATGTGAAATATAAATATAAAATGAAAATACATCGAGAAATTCAAATACTCGTAAATTTCTACCATTGTGTGGAAGTACGAGGAGCTTGGACCAATTTGAAAACACGGAAGAGTTGTTTGAAAACAGAGAGAAGTTGTTTGAAAATTGAAATCCTTAATTTTGTAAAACCCATATGCAAAACCCTTCAAGTGGCAGTTGCTAAACCAAAAAGTCATTTAAGAGCAGCTTCCACTAGAACAGATTTTAGGATGGGTACTTTTTTTTAACACTAGAGTTTAGTGACATTAGAACAAACTATAATAGAAAATCAAGTGAGAAAATAAAAGACCTAAAGTAGCAAGTAAATTTTGTAATATCAAGTTTCTAGTGACCTGCTTGAGATTTTTTAACTAGTATCTCATGCAGTTAAACTCCAGTCTCCTGGTAAATGGGACTCACTGGAGTAACACTGTGCTGAGCCTACAGGAGGATTTATAGGTACATTGACTGTAATTTACACTCTGCAGAATTTAGTATCTGCCAAGTCTACTATACTGCTTGAAATCTTGTGTTTATCAGACATCTGGGGAAAATTTTGGAATGCTGGGAGAAATAGAAATTTCAAAAACATTTGGAAGAACCTCATAATAATTTATTGCCATGCTTTGAGATAAGGCTTTTTATAACACAATGATTATATGTGGTCACTATGAAACCATCCTAAAATTCTGATTCTTGAGGATAATACAAAAACTTCAGAAACTGAATCTTTAGGGAATGCCAAAAAGAGAGAAGTATCAAAACGCATAATTTTTGGGGGAGAGTTTGTATCCAGAACCCTTACATCCAGTATTTAGAGATCTGCAGGAGAAAAGCAAAAAGTGTTTTCAGCCTTAACCATTTTTCTAATCATGGAATCATGGAATGGATTGGGTTGGAAGGATCTTAAAGATCATCTAATTCCACCCCCTGCCATGGGCAGGGACACCTTCCACTATCCCAGGTTGCTCTGAGCCCTGTCCAATCTGGCCTTGGACACTTCCAGGGATGGGGCAGCCACAGCTTCTCTGGGCACCCTGTGCCAGTGCCTCACCGCCCTCACAGGGAACAATTTCTTCTTTACACCCAATCTAAAGCTACTCTCAGTTTGAAGCCATTCCCTGCTAGTCCTGTTGCTACATGCCCTTGCAGTCTCTTTCCATCTTTCTTGTAGGCTCTCATCTTCCCCAGGATTTTTAAAAAATCTTTCATGAAAAGATAAAGATCTCTTGAAATCATGAGAGAAAAATTTGGGATTTGTTGCAATAGTGAATAGTGCATAGTTTAAGGTACTCAGTTTGTGCTGAACTCTGCACAAATACTGAAGAATGCAGCAAATTTACAAAAACTGACTCTGGGCTCTGACTGTCCAAAGTGTACCTTGAAGGCCCTTCAATAAATATACCTGCTTTTTTCCCTCTTAATTTTGCCTAGCCTCTGTTTTTAGGTAGCCCATCAAAGCTAATCATAACGAATTAGAAGGCCAGTGAACTGGTCTGATCCTTGCCTTGATCATGGCACAGCTATTTTACTTTTTTATCTAAAATTCTTTCATTTCAGAAGTTTCTCTAAAGAAAAGCCAACAACACAAAAGAGCCCACTGAATTTAGCCCCCTATTCACAGCACTGATGTGTGAGGATGACATAAAGCTTGGCCTGTGAAAACAACCAGCTTTCCTCTTTTTTAGAGCAAGGCAGGATTTCACTTGCACTTCCCACATTATTACTTTCCAAACAAGTAGGATATCAAACTGCAGCATTTTACAAGGAGACTGTACTTGGAGAAGAATATTTTCTCCAAAAAGTAGAGAGATACCTAAAGGAGATAGTCATACTCATATCCTCAGATTTGCTGTAAGCCCAATTGCCAGGAAAGAGAGCAAACCAGAGTAAAAGAAAAAACATGAAATATTTATCAACTTGAGACATATCCATGCCCCATTTTCTCATGCTCCCTCAGTTTTGGGGGAATGCCTTGCTTTTCATGTGAAAGGCCTGGAATTCCATTTATCCTCTTTAAAATAGTTCCTCTATCTACTCTGTCACCATCTTATACACATTTTTAGAAAAGTACCACCACAAAACAAACAAACAAACTCACACAATACATCTCTGAGCATACACAGAAGATAAAGTCTCTGAACCATAACTTTGTAGGCTGAACTTTGAACCTGTAGCTCCCAGGAGTTGGGCTGAGTCTACCTCAGTAAGATAAATACCTGCTATACCTCAGCTAGCAGAGAGAAATGGGAATTTTCCAAAAAGACGAATACTCAGAATTCTGGCCAAATAAGGCAAAAACTTAAATGAGTCACTTTCTCCTGTACTTAGGGTAGCTTTCAGGAAGTCAAGAGTCATGTTTTAACAACACCTGAAAGTCTGATAGCTTGTAAATTACCAGAAGAGAAACAAAGATTAGAATCAGCCAAAAGGAACCAGGCTAAGGCCAAGAAAGCCTTTAAGTTTCAACAGATATTTGCCTAAAGCCTACAGCTGAAGTATCAAGTCAATATTTGATTTGATAACCTCACAGACATAGTTTATGTCAGCATGTCATGCCATACCCACTACTGTAACCTTATTCCTGAAATTGCCTAATAGATTTTGACTTCCATGCTTTTTTTTTTTCTCTAAGAGCATGTCCATGTCAACCAGAGACTTCAGACCATGTTTTGCTACACATGATAAAGTAGCAAACATACTTTTGTCCTGATGTGAAATCTAAGGCTGCCATGGCAGGCAGCTGCTAACCTGATGGTTTTCAATTTCACTTGGGAAGTAGCAATAAAATGTTCAGGAAAGAAGCACCTAGAAACATCCATTGTGTTTTTCATGCTTATCTGGGGAGGTTTCTTCCCTGGTTAGAATAATTTTAAGCAAAGATTAGTTATGCACGAGCTTTCTAAAAATATATAAAGGATTTACAACAGATTGTTGGCAATGCTCTGATCACCCTCCTGCATGTCTACAAAAATCTTCAGATTGAGAGCTCACTTAAGCAGAGTAATTTTAACCTTTTCCTCATTACATCATCATCATCATCAACAAAATTACCAAAAAAGGAGCAGAAAATGTGGTGTTCTGCAATCCAAATTCATTAACTAAACCATACATACATCACTGATTCTAGAATCAGTGAACTTCCACTAACTTCAAAGCAGAAGGAATGCATCCGAAGAATGAGATCTGAGGCTCTCAAGGTTAGACAGAAAATATGAGCACAGTGGAAAGCTCTTTTACCAGCAGCTCTCTCCAGCTTTCCTTCCAAAGCGTTGTTACAAGCCCTGTTCATCCCCCCTGGCAGCCAGAGGCTGTGACCTGCTGTCAGCCAGGCATGGAATTCTCTTCAATCCTGGAAGCAACTTCACCCAATGCAACGAGTCAAAAACTGAATACAGCACAGGTATCTTCCAGGCATCATATTCACCATGTATATATTTTAAAATGCCATACATGCATAATTATGCTACAAATTATAATGGTACTACAGAGGCAGGTAGGTACAAATCCCAAATAAAGCTATGATTCAAAACTGCATCAAAACAATAATTGCTCTAGCAGAGACCACAGGAACGTGCAAAAGAGAAGAACAGGCAGATTAAAATCTGTATGTGCTTTAAATGTCTGTAACATTAGTTAAGCACTTAAGAGTGGATTTGATAGTGGATTAACAGTAAAGCAAACCCCATGCAACAAAATGTTATCAAAGAAAGCAGCCATTGCAAAATTCACAGTTTTGTCTTTTTGCCAGATGATAAAAATTGTTCCCTGAATGGAAATTAGATTCTTCAAAGTTACCATACTGAATCATTTAATTTGTCTGAGTACTTCTAATGCCATTACACACTGCAATGAGAATTTGAATTTTAGATTAAACTAATGAAGGGCAAGGTATTTTTTCACACACACAGTTAGAAAGTCAACTTAATAGCCAGATGCAGCACAACTTATAAAAACAAACAGTAACCCATTACAATTTCATGTAGCCAGGAGAAGGATGGGTATATCTTTTGCAAATATTTTCTGTACTTAAATATTTCAATTACATCCCTTTTACATGCCCTCTGTGTGTAACAGTGTCTCAAAAGCTAAAAGTCTGTTTAGTTAAATTTGCTTTATTCATTTTGCAGGGTGGGCCTTCCAACTGTAAAGCCTAAAGTTTGAATGCAAAATGTTTATATGGAATTTAAGTGATCTTAAAATCTCTTACTGGTCTTAATTGATCTTATTATTCTGAAATTATTTATTGCATATTTACAAATCCTAAGCAGCTCAGACATGGCTCAAATCATTCTACCTGTACCTTGTGTTCCATTAAAAAAATTACCAATAATAGATGAGCAGAGGAAAGTCTAGGGAAATACTTCTATGTTATATAATAAATAATTTATTAACATTTTAGTAGTTGTTACCCTTTGTTGCCAACTATTCAAAGTAAAATATCCCATTAATGATATTAACTGTAGATCACACAAGCACTCCTCTCAGACATGGAGACACCAAACATTCAGTATTTCTTCAGTATTTCTTCTAAATAAGAGTGAATGCAGAGATTAGTTTAGTGAGAACTACTCCATCTCTTTCTGGAGAGAGATCACCTGCTAGATTTAAGTGGTCAGAAATACTTTGTCAGCAAAAGGAAATCTGTTGATGAAAAGGTGGTAACTGGGTTGCATTGAGTAGAATATACTTAAAATCCACGTGGTATCTTCTTTCCCCTACCCCATCCCCACTATAAATTGCTCTGTTTCATGTCATTTTAATGTACATTGGTCATTCACATTGCCATAAGCATTATTTTATTAACTTTAATCATAGAACTCAGTCCTTGGTTAATTACCCACAGCCTGGCAGGTCCGTAAGCACCTTGTGAGCCTTGCAATGCCATCCCAACCATCAGAGAGAGGGGAGGCCATCAACAGTTTTCCACAAGCATCAGAAGCCTGCATGATGTCACTACAGAAGTTCAACTCTACAGCCCTGCAGACCAGCCTAGAACTGCTCTAATACATGAAAAGGACAAAAACCAACTACACAGATGTTAAACATCTGCACACCATCCAAGTGCATTTTGTCCCAGGTACTACGACACACCTTGGAAAGGACTCAGTGGACAGGCTGGGCCAGCAGTAAATATTTCAGTACTAAAACCTTCACAAGTATTCTGATTGTCTGAATGACTTTTTCTTGTCCTCCTGCACTATTTAAGAACTGCATAGGGTAAGTTAGCAAGTCACCTGATTTTCCCAGAAACTAAACACAGAACAGCAGTACCTGGTGGGAAAAGATGCTTAAGAACCTGTAATGCACCTGGAGAGCCCAAATCCTCTAATACAGGGTTTCAAATCTACTACCAGTAAGCTTCAGTCAGAGAAAACTGAAGTTATATTTGCTTGCACTATAAGAGAAGCTGTCACTTTGTCAAACAAGTTCTCACTAAACCTGATTGCAAGCATAAATCATTAACATAATTTATTAGAACAATTAGAATGCATCCTTGTTGTCTTCTAATTCACTTATCCCTTGTACTGGTAATTACAAAAGACAAGAAAAGAACAATAACTTCAGATATCTAAAATCATCTGGAGAATATGTGAGGAGAAAATTATCAATAAAGCTAACCTACTGGAATCTAAATTCCCAGAAAGAGGTATTTTATCATAAGTGATTCTTTAAATCAATCAGTGTTGTTTCACAAAGTCTATCATTTATAGTTTAAAAAGCAAAAACACAAGAGAATAGACACTGAAACAATCATCAAAAATGCTGAATTATAACTGTACTTTGAGAGCTTCTAGGTGAAGAGCACATCACCATCTTCTCTCACTGACCACAAACCCGAAAGTGCGAGCTGTCATTACATGATCTTTATACAAAGGGAAGAGGGAACTTGCAGAATCCCCCTCCTCCTCCATACTTCTAACACCAGAGATGCTCCAAAACACCTCATTACTTCTAATATCTAAAAAGAGTTAGCGGTGTATTTTTTAAATTATTTTCTCAGTGGGAATGCCATCAACCATAACAGTGTCCACCCACAGTCTTTTCTTTATTCTTGCCTGAATCTTGTTAGCACTTTACATTGATTTTGCCAATCAAAGTTACCCTGAACTTTAAAAATCTTTAAGTATTTTACAGGTAGGAAAAACCACTATGAAAGAAAGCAGAGGAAGATTTAAAAAAAAAAAAAAAAAAAAGAATGAAAACCAGGAAAAAAATCAGAGCAAACATGAGTAAAAGGTCCAACAGCAGAGCACAAAACATATACCAAAATATACTAAAAATATACTTCTCATGGTGCAAAAGGAAAACTTTTATATCATCCCTGGTCCTTTCTCTTTCTACCAACATAAAACAAGTACCCAAATTGTAATGTCAGTGTTGGTTGGTTACTTTAAGATTACAAACTGCCAACAGGTTAAGCACATCACTGCTAGGATTGTATTTGAGAAACAGGCAACACAAGAAATATTACAATCTGCCACATTTCATCCTTTGAGCCATCCTATTCATTCCAAAAAGATTCGGGTTAGGGGAATACTCTTTCACAGTTTTCCACCATAAAAATCCTACCTTTTTCTGGAACTCTGTAAAACTCTTGAGAACACCGCTGTTGCTTACTGACACACTTTCAGATTTCACCCAATTCACTATTCTCTTTGGATCAGATGATGGGAAAGGCAAAATGGTTTGGAGCACCTCTACCTCGAAGAAGTCTCTGGACATTACTAAAATCTAGAGCCTTTAAAAAGCCATCAGCCAAGTAAATAATATAATAGCCAAGGAGAAATCACTCATGAGAAGAATCTGTTCACTTATGCCTTTTATACTAGGAATGAAAAATAATGTATGCAAGCAATAAATCATAGAAACATTTAGGCTGGAAAAGACCTTTAGGATCATCAAGTCCAACTGTCAAGTTCACAGTGCAGCACAAAACTCTCAGCTTCCCTTTCTCCCAATACAACACCAAATCTGGCCCTCCAGTGGGAAGGAGGGACAATAGATGACTGTCACAGTTTAACCCCAGCCAGAACCCAGCCCCACACAGTCAGTTGCTCACTCCTTCCCTGGTGGGATGGGGGAGGGAATTAGAAGAGTAAAGATGTGCAAACTCATGTATTGAGGTAAAATCAGTTTACTGGGTAAAGGTCTTGACTGCACAGCAATAACTAAAACATCCCTGAATTATTGACACTGTTTCCAGCACAAATCCAAAACAGCTCCTGAGCAGCTACTGTGAAGAAAATTAACTGTACCCCAGCCCAAACCAGCACAGTAACAACCCAGGCCTACATGAGCACACACCTATACAAACATTGCATTCCCCACTGGGGAGTTAACCACAAGTTCCACAGAACTTGTACATCCAGAGTTTGAGATGCTCCCTTCCCTGCTGGGCTTCAGGGAATACAGGACCTGATTACGAACCATAAAAGTAAAAAGGCATTATCTAATCTACCTTCAGTCTCAAAAGCTGAAAATACAATTATTTTTGTGGCAGAGTAACTAAGGAAATCTCAGATCTGAAAGTGGTCTCTAAAACAGTGTGTTACTTTAAAAATAAAATAATAATTTTATATTATCAAAAATAAATGCTCTCAGCAGCCTTCATTACAATTTCAGCAAAAAAGAGCTGGATAAAAATATGCAGTGGTTTTTTTCAGTGCTCATTCTGGAAAAACTGCTGCTGTTAAATCCAAGTAGAAAATTCAGGCTTTCAAGGATACCTCAGACAAGCAAAAACCTGACTTATCTATTGATAGTTCAGCCAGCTTCCTTAAATGGACTGCAAATAATTTACTGAAAGCTTTGTAAAACTCTAGATATTTTTCAATGCAGTAAAAAGACAACAATCTTGAATTCCTTTTCCATGAGATGTTTCCACATCAGTGAAACTGTGCAGCAGTAGGCAAATAGGAGATGATACAGTACAGGTGATTGCACACAACCTCAGAAAAGAAGATACTGAGAATAAGTTTTTCTAAAAGTCATCCCAAAACCCAAGGTCCTTTTACCTTCTTGGGAGTTTGGAGTTCGTTGGGTTGCTCTTATGGGGTTTTTTTTGAAGGGCCTAAGGAGCCAGGGCTGGCCAGGCGAGAGGAGAATTATATGCCTTTCATAGTGAAACAGCAACAACAACAATCACAGCTAATTGCATCCTTTGCATTTAACAGGTATGGAATCAAAGATATAAATAAGGCACAAAGGGTTACTTACCCTTTAGAAAACAGACCTAACTCTAATCCTAAACAGACTCTTCCCAGCCAAACAGGAAGGTACCCCACAGTGATCCAACATAGGTAACTGCTGCTGAAGAGTTCAAGTTTTATGAATCCAGTGGATTTGTAACTGAAGCAAAAACCATTATTACACCCAAGAATTAGCATTTGAAAGAAAGAATTTCAGATGGTTCACTCCAATGTAGGAAAGACCTAAGCCTTATACCAGGCAATTTGCTGTAAAACAACAAACCTACAAAGAACATGAATGAACTGAAGGTGTAGAATTACACAAATAAGTGAGAGAACAAAAAACACAAACATAAACAAGGAGTGGAAAGAAATATATGAAGTCAAACAAAAACTAATCCAGTAGTTCGCATACAAAGACAGCAAAGCAGCCAGAGCCAAGTAGCATAATGATTATTTTGAGGTCATATGTTGTTCTTGTCTCCACCATCTTACCAAGAAGTACAGGAATTCCCAGTTTAAGTACAAATTGCAGTAAAATTAAATTCACTCGATAAAGAATTTTTCTTTTTAATTACCCAATCAATTTGGAGATTCTTGCCACATCTCCTATTTCCCATTATTTTCATGCAAAGCTTCCCATTGAAAAGTCACTCACAGGAGTATAGAGGTGTCATTTGGGGACAAAAGCACGAAAGAAATTTGTTGCACATATTGTCATTAAGGAGTGACTTTAGGCATCGCAAGTTCAGAAAGTTGTTATATTCCTGTAAGTCTGTTTCCTAACAAAGCAGATTTGGATATGCTGCCATTTGGTTTATTCATACATTATTTATTAACAGCTTCCAAACTCTTACAATAAAAGCCACAACTAATAATCTCAATGAAGCAGCTGTCATCAGCAGACAGCAGGAAGTCTGAGAAAACAGGCAGTAACATCAAATCTTTTAAAACTCTCTTTTACCACCTTCTACAATTATCTTAAATATAAATGATAGTGTCCCCAGTGACTGCGCTAGAGCAGGCTTTACTTTTTCCTCTTTTTGCCTTTCCTCTTCTTCTAATTCCCTTATTTAATGCCCCAAAAAAATTCAAAGATACGTTTTTTCCAAAAACAGAGGGAACAAAAACACCAAAAACCTCCTGTTTTTTCTTTAAAGCATCCCTGGGGAGGTTTGCTTCCTGAACTGCCCCTTTTCCTGAAGTTCAAATTAGACTACAGATAACCGTGAGGTTTGAAATTATTTAAATTACTTATTGTTAATAAAAAGTAGAATCTTTATTTTGTTTAATTTACACTTCACATAAAATTCCTTTCCAAATTTTATTCAGCAAGCAAATTTATGTACTGTAGTTGGCAGATTGAGACTTGCGATACCTGAATTCAGTTCTTTGCTCTGTCACAGAACAGTTTTACACACATCACTTCAACTTCTGTGGCTTTAATGAGGGCCAGTTCATTGATGTCTGAGGAGCATTGTCAATACAAGGAATGAAGGAAAAAAGATAAACCCAAAGGTGTCCCCGGTTCACTAAACACCTGTGAACATTCCCAGAGCTTGCAAACTCAGAACACTATTGCAGTCCAAGCCAGCAATGGCTATTTTTCATAAAACATACAAAATACCATCTTGCATTGATATCTGCAAACATAGAGGTTTTCAAAAATAAGGTTTGAATACCCACTTGAGAACTTCCAGAGCTTTGCACATGAAAAAGCCTAAAATACCCTCCTCCCTCCACAAATACTAATGCAAAAGTAAACCAACTAAAGTATGTATCTGTACTATTAATTGTAATATCAAAGTTTAGCAAAAACCCATGCATTCAAATAATTTATCAACTACTGAATTGGCATCAGTTTGATTCCAACGCACCAAAAGCTGAATTCTAGTACCTCATTACAGTAATCTAAAACATATTTCATAGATGAAAAAGAAAGTAATTCCTCAGTTGCATAGATTATGCAAAAAAGATTTGCTGGTGTTTGTTGTGTAGGTCATGAATAAAATGGAAACACAAATTTAAACTGAATCCAACTTCTGAGTGCATGTCTAAGATGGTCATTGCCGTGGATCAGTATTGTATAATTGTAAGCACCTTCTACTTGTCAAGTACATTAAATGAATACTCTCAGATTACAGACATTACACCGTGCACTTTTTCAATGGCAGTATCCATTTCAAGTACAATATGTTAAGAACTCGCTATAACTCACGTTATAATCATTGTAACAGTAATAGCTAGAGTTTACATCCAGCAAAAAGGACCCATGTGCAAGACACAGCATTATCACCTATTGAGCAAGACAACATTTGCACATAGAAAAGGCATCCTACTCCTCTGCTTTAACTACATCAGCACCACCTCCTTGTGTCACTTATTTTGGAAACAGATTCAGAATTGGCCAGTGGTAAGACACCATCAAATGGGCATTTTGAGCACCTGGAGCAGAAGTTAATACCTAGTTATATTTTTGCCATTTGAAAACATGCAGACAAGGAGAAGAGCAGGTCCATTTACTGTGTTGTACAAGATAAGCTTGAGAACCAACTTTCTTCTTAAGAAATACCTCCCACAGAGACAAATTTTCCACAACTAATAAAAAATCCCAAACAAAAACCCCCAACAACTACCATCCAAACAAAAGCACATTAAAGAAGCAGAGGTTTTCCAGATCTATCTTAAGGGTCAAGGCAACAGGTCTGATCTTGACAATCTTTATAGATATAAATTACGTATGTGGACAGCCCCTGGAAACATGATTTAGCTTTCAGGATCCTTCACAAATACATTCTCCTCCTCAACTCAGAAGTACCGTAGCTTCCCACTGGTTACCATATTCATTGTTTTCCTAGACCAGAGGTTCCTGGCTGGTTTCTTAACACATGGAAGAGGCTGTAACTCCACACACCCTTTCCCTCAACATCAGTTAAAGCCAATACTCTTCCTCACAACAGGCTGCAGCAGTGGTACTCACCCTTCCAAGTTACCTGTGGGTAACAAGCCATTATGATCAGGAACTACACAATTTCAAACTATTTAATGATCATTTTTATTGATGTTATTTGTAGTTTGAAAAATAATTTACAAAGAAAGAAGTATATGAAAGTATTATATTGAGGCAAAATAGAAGCCTGGCAATAACTCAGAACCCCTTGCACATCCATCACATCTGCCGTGCCAAAGAGGAGTAAATGCAGAGATCATGGGATAAGCAAAGATTAGATGAGAGAAAATGTCCATCCTGAGGGACAGGAGGAAAGGGGAACTGGATTAAACTACTTCATTTTTTCCACAGAAATTGTTAATAAAGTGCTACAGGTTAAAGCAAAAGCTGCTCCTTAGTAATGGCACTCTACACAAGACACTGCAAACAGTTCAATTTTCCTGGGTTTTTTTAATATAAAAATTTTTCTATTACCATAAATAACTCCAAGATTTCTAAAGCACCACCTTACTCTTCCACTAAAGGTATTTTGCACAAACACTGAACATAGAAGTTATGCAGATCCTACAGTTCACATAACCAACATGATGAACTAAGAAAACGTGGACATGAGAAGTGGTAGCTATTTTAAGTCTCTGATGTGACCTAGCTCCTTGAAGCCAAGAGGAGATGAGGAAATGCACTCAGAACCTCTCCTGAAAGAGGTCTGAAGGGCCTTCCCTAAGGGCGAAGAGCCTGTCACTAAGGGGACAAGGTCCAGTCCATTCCAGAACTGAAGGAAACCAAAGCCACTCTCAGAATAGCTAAAAGCTCTTCAGACACAAGTGCAGAAGCAGAAAGTCTAAAACCAGAACCTGGTGGATTTGCTGTCTATAAAAATCACCAAGTAATTTAGGGGTTTTTTATATGTTTATCTTTTTTTCAGCCATTCCCTTTGTTCAACATGCCTACTGTATCTTCTCTAGGAATAGCACAGCAGATAAAAGTGTTTGTAATACAATGCCAGAGACACTTAATTCTTGCCAGCCCGGTTCTCCATTAAACTTCATCTAGATCTTATGCATCAGCAACTGCAAATAAACTGAGTTTTCACAAAAATATCATAATCATTTCTTTCAAGAGTTTTCATGTCCTGTAAGCTTAAACCAATGTTTAACTGGCTTTTCTGAAAAGGAAAAATATGAACCTGTGCAAGACTTACAGTGATGTGACTGGAAAGAAGAATGTAAAGGTCAACAAAATAACTAAGACAAATTCAACAAAGTAATTGCCATTTTGCATCAAGATCTACAAAAATGAGAATTAGACAGTAAAAAGAACCAATACATGACATCTTTAGGTGAGATTAATCTTACCTGAATATTAGAATATTTTGTGCATGAATTCATAGCAAAAACTTTGGAAGCCTATATGTGCCAGTTCTCCCAGATCATTCTGACACCTAGAACATTCTATCCTACACAACATCCCTAAATACACAAATGGCTAAGTCATGTGTCTGAATTTCTGCCCTCTAAAATGCAACATGCTCAAATCACTTGAAAAAAAGTACATGCCTGATAATTGTTTAAAGCTAACCCATTTGCCATGCACTCCTAACACAAGCACACAACTTTCAAAAAAGGAAAACCAGCTTTCAAAATTCAAGTTGGTAAGAAGGAAATGTGCTATTATTAAGATGAGACAAAAAGGTCTTACCCATTTGGCAGGGAGGTATCTGGTTCCCCAAAACAGTGACAGATGCTCAGTGCAATGTTATACCATCCCTGCCATGTCCTGCACTCTGATGTCAAGATCCCCAGCCACCCTCATCACCCCTCCTGGAAATTCTGCCACTGCACCAAAATCTCACCTGATCAGCTCATCACACCTTGTTCTGCAGTGTAGCCAGGTACTGCAAGGCCAACACTGCTGCCTTCATTTTCTGTTTCCCTCTCTCAGTCCAAATGTTTCCAAGATAATTATTACATCATGCTTTTAAAGCAAATATTTAAGCACCTACACAAATAGGATTTGCACAAATGATTTTACAGGTTATGGCTGGAATGCTCAAACCACCCAACAGTCACAGCTGAAGTGTCCTTGGAGATAAAAGTAGTTAAAGCTCTCCCTTTTCCTTGAAACATAACAGCAAAAGGGTTTTAGTAAACCTCCAGCTGTTGAAGATTCTGTCAAAGACAAGGTCTTGAGCTCCAGAAACTCGAAGCAAATGCAAAATTATCCTAAGATGTTTTCATAACTTCCCATAAACTCCAATAACTTTTCACGTAACCCATAATCTACATTAGGCATCTGTGTATTAGTACAGGAATAAGACATACAGGTTTGGCACAGCCAAGCCAAGAACAAAATAGCAGGTATTTCACACTAGTGAGAATAATTTTAAAAATCTTTCAAAAAAATCTTTTTCCACTTTTTCAGAAAATGTTGTGAGAAAGCTTTTACATATATTCTCAAAATTAACCAAATTAGACCAATGTTGAGTGTTTCTAATATTTATTAACCTTTATGTCCAAAGTCTTCTCTCTCAGCTACCCTTTTTTATCTTAAATGCTTTTCTTGAGTTCATAAAGCTGTGATACTTTCTAAGCATTACTAGGCTTAGTAGTCTAGTTTAAAAAAGAACACAGATAATTGATGTGTAAAAGGTTGGTTTTGACCAGAATTCAGAATCATATAATCTGTATATATGTAAGATAAGGTCTGTACTGGCCCAGCTACATCAGTCATGAGAAATAAGGTGAAATCACTGATCAAACTTCCGAGCAGAGACAATTTTTATGAGGAAATTTCTCTTTTCACAAACAACACACTCTACATGTGATGGACAAACTGTAGCAGCAACAGTACAGTCCTTGGTTGCATTTATCCTAAGGATTAGATACTACAGCAAACTTTTCTTTATCCAGACACACCAATTGAACACTTTCAGAGTTTTCTAAGCTGAAATACCTTAACTAGTGCTGTAGTATTCCCTTGATCCCACCAGCAAGGGCCACAGAACAGATACATTTTACTGATATGTTACAGTAAAATATGTTTTACTGTTACAGGATAGTAGTTCTTAAGGAAGAATAATTACACCAATGTGAGAACTTTCAGTGGTGCATCTGCATTCAGAAGAATCAAAGAAATCATTTGCCTAATATAAATATGCTGTCATAAGAAAAGCAGAAGTAGTAAAAATGTGCATTTCAGTCCAGTGGAAGTAATGTCTTCATTTAACAAGATGCTTCAAGTTTCTCAAGGGAGTTGTTTATTTGTAACACAAAGCACTACACTTCATGTTTCTATTATGTCATGTGTCATTTGTCTTTCTCTAAGAAATCTGTGTTGTCAATATCTATTTTATTGTTCAGTAAATTTTCATTACACATGCCATTATGTCTACATTCTGTTATCTCCCTGGTATTCTTGCCACTTTTCATATTTTTCTAACGGTGATATGCATTTAAATTCACCAAAAAAAAAAATTCTTGTAAGTGGTCACTGTGCCTAGGCAGTCTTTTCACCTAAAATTAGCATTTCTCTTTCTCAAGGATAAATAAATTCTTTGCAAAACAAATTATATCTAAATCAGACTTACCATTTCGTTTCTTTGTGAAAGGACTCATAGGTTTGTTTGTTTTATTTTAAAGGATGATAAAAGTTCTTAGCCCAGGGCCTGGCAATGGAAATCAACCAAAACTCTTAACTTGGAATCACTTACAGACCTTCACCCAAAGCACTGAAATCGATTTAGCATACAGGATTTTAACATATCAGCAGCCATAGGCAGAGCCGAGAAGTTATTTCCATCCATTATAAAAAAAATCAAACGTCCAAGACAGCAATCTTATATGATACATAAAACCACTGCATCAAAATTCAAAGGTGCATTTCTCTTAGGCCTTTAAAACCACTGAGCTCTGAGGTTTGGAGAGCTGCTCCTGCACACATCTCACATTGTTTCAGATGGCAGAAACAGTTGGAATTTCTTTAAACATTGGTCTACTTTTCAAATCCCTATGGTGACCTTGTTCAAGCTGATGCTGCAGAGCTAGAATTGAAAATCAGCTCTGAAACTACCACATCAGTGCCTCACATCAGTGGCTCTTTGGTCCAGGGAAATTTGACTTTAGGAGGAAGAGCAGTAGTGGTCTGGATCCACCTCTCATACAAGGGAAAGACATCTTTACCATCTGAAACACCATAAATGAGAGCTTCACAGAAACATTAGCCCAAAAAAGCATTCTCCATGGTCCTTTGGGAAGATAAAGAGACCCACCTAAAAAAAAAAAAAAAAAAAAAAAAAAAAAAGGCAAGTTTCTAATTCTGGTCATTCTACTGTTCTCTATATGATAGTGCAATATGGGACAACTGACACTGCTCTATCTAAAACAAAACAGCATAAAATCATCTTTAGACTAACATATTTTTAAATACTATTCAAAAGGTACCTGGGTCACAAAAGCTGAAGAGAACCATGCTAAAATGGTTTGTTAGCGTAAAATTCTAAGCTAATTACTAATATTTTAATGCCTTTTGAAGCACCCCTTCACCATTCTTTTTTCAAACACCACCACCCCCAAAAGATAAAATTGATCAAATCCTTACTGATAGTCTCTTGAGGGGAATCTTTTTTTTAAATAAATATATATGGAATGTATATATATATCTCCATTTTTAAAAACACTGTAGGTCCATCACTCCTGCCACTGACATTCCTGATTTCCATGTTACTATTATGTCAAAGTGAAGAGAATTTCATTCAGAGATATTCTGATGAAGACATAAGCATTACAAAAGACAAGAATAAATCATTTCTACTGTTTTGAAGACTGTTTCAGATCAGTACACATCTACAAGGGATCAGATTTCAGGATATTATTTATATTCATATAAAGTTTGTCAAGGCTTTTGTCTTCCTTGATAAAAAATTACTGTCTAGAAACTGGACGCCTGTAAGAGCTGTATTTACTTACATTCTCTCATCCTGCCTGCAAGCCTGCTTAAGTATAGTACTTAAAAAAACACGTATTTTGCTCCTGCTGAAAAAAGTAATAGCATTAACCTCCCCCCATCTTTGTCATTCTATACTAAACAAGCCATGCAGAACCACAGAGAGGAAAGAACTGTTCCTCCAGGAAGTGCTTTAATGAAATAGAAAAAGGTATAAACATCTCTGTATGCCTTGTGTGGAACATAGAAAGTCACACGAGGGAAAAATACAAGGAACTTGTTACGTGTCCTGTCAGAAAATGGCTGCTACATAAAAGCAAAACTTATTGCCTTAAGGGAATCCTGCATTTTCTTTGCTGTTTTTTGTTTTCCATCTTGCTTTCCTGCTAGACTTACACCTTCCAGCAAGGCAGAGTGTCAAGAAGCTTCAGTGTACAGAGGAAGATCATCTGACAACAAACAATGTATCCAGATTGTCAGATGGAGTGTATACATTGGAGAGAATTAACTGGGAGAACGTATCTGTCCACATAATTGCAAAATTGAACTTAGAGGCAAGTAAATGCTTCTCTCCAATTTAAAACAGCTATTCCATTTTAACTACTCCTTGCTCTGCAGGTGCCTGCTTCAGATGAAGAAAGACACTAAGAATCACAGAAAAACACTTTCACTTGAATAGAAGACAGATGCGTGTTTGTTTTCAATGATTCACAAGCACTTGCTGTGCAACAGTGCTGCCTCTCCTGCCAGTCATCACTGGAAATTTATTTTAGCAGATTTTTCAAGTTAGCCAATATAAGTAATGTAATGTTAGTAATGAGATAACAAGAACCATGGGTGAGGCAGCTGCACTGGTATCAGGGCAACTGCAAAGGAGGTTAAAGCTTTTATCACACAGTGCAAGATTAGGAAGGTCTAAAGTACTCTGGTGTGGTCACAAGAGAGACACAGCAGAGTTACTACCAGTTCATCTTTTCCTGAATAGCAGTGGTGCAACAGGATTAACTCTAGCTGAAAGAAAAAGAAGTCAATGAAAGGAATATGCTTGAAACTACTTGACTACAATGATCAAAGTATGATAGAAACAAGAGAATGACCGTTTTGTATAGAAAAAAAAAATCTGTACTTGATATAGTTCAGGCTTCCTTTTTTGTCAGCACTTTAAACAACTCAGCAAAGGTTAAGACAATTATACTCCCATTACTGGGAAAGTTACTAAAACTATATAAGGTTTTAAATACAGCTTATATTTATCTAATAGCCTGAGCTGCAAACCTACAACAAAGATGCTTTGCATCATATCCCAATTTTCAGTGTATTTGGCCAAAATAGAAATGAAGCAAACTAATCAAAAAGTCATTCTTCACGTGAGAAAAGAAAAAATGTACAAACAATTCCCAATCTTGCTAAGTTTCTAACTCCAAATTCAGAATATTCCTCATTTACTATCAATGTAATTAAAGTGCAGCTATTAAGACCTCATGAACTTTACTTTTTTCATAAATACAAAAGTTTTTTGGTATGTAATAGGGTAATTTATATTACCACAATTGTTATAAATGCAGGTAGCTGCTGAAAATATTCACGACAAAATTATTGTTCGAGTGTTCACAGAACAGTCATCAAAACATCTATTTATTTTCATAATCAGAGAGAAAATACTAATAGTAACTAGAGTACCCAGCAGACCCAAATTACTGAATTGTGTTATCAGATACATGCAATTAACTCTTGCAGCCTTCTGGATAGACCATCTTTTCTACTTAACTTTACTTGTACTCACTGTAGTGGAAATTATGGCTTCCACTCCTGCTGAACTACAGAAGTGGTCCAGATAGCCTGAGAACAGTTTCATAAGGCTGGATCTTAGCTCAAAGCAAGAGAAACAGCTGGTACAAGCAGTGAATATAGAATGTGCTCAGTACAACATTTCTGTATGTGCACCAACAGCCAGAGCACCTGTCCCTGGGAACAAGCCCCAGCAATGCCAGCCTTTTCCTTGGCATTTATCAGGACCTTTCCCACACACTGCATTCATAGTACGTTTTCTCCAGCACAGTGTGCAGTGTAGGACTTCAGCCTGTTGTTCTTTCTTCTGAACATTTAATCTGATGTTTTGTGCTTTCTGCTGATATAATACAGAGCCTAAGTACGAGAAACACTGGTATTTCTATTCAGTATAATTAATAAAAATTTAGAGAGGGTACATAAAAACTAAATAGAAAAGCGGTGTTAGAAAATGCAGTAAAGATACTGCACCTAAAAACCATGACTAATAATTGGGTAAAACTGACACAACAATCAAATGGAGATACTTTCCACAAACCAAAAGACAGATACTTAGTATTTTGAAATTTAATGTAAGATGTCATAGCATCTCAATAAAATGCAGGCAGCTAAAACATCCTAAAATAAACCCCCACTGTCTTTCAATACTAAAAAAAGGAAGTCAGAGTAACAGTCAAACCTCAGTAATAGATGAGCCTTTAATCAAGAAATAAAGCACATTTTTAGTGGCTTTTCCTCTTTGAGGAAATTCCTGAGCAATACCTGCTTACTGACTCAAAGTAAAATCTGTAAGGTAAGAAACCCCCCCCAGTAGCCACATGAATGGGATACTGGAGCCACCAAAACATTTTCTCTTAACCAAAAACAGATTATAATTTACAGTCTAAGAGATTAAAGACCATTTTATTACTTCTCAATGCCATTCTTCCCTTACAGTGCTGTAATTATGACTGGTCAAGTAGATCTTTAATTTGCACACCTCAAATACTGATAATCTGTATTCTGTAGACATCTACAAATACATACATCAAAGCTGCTGGCTCCCACAGAATGTTAACCAGGCCCATTGCTCTTATATTCTTTTTAGAGTTGAATCCCAGTGCATTAGGTCTATAAACAGGTCCACTTAGTCATTTTCTTACAAGCTATTCATGTAGAAACTATAATGTTCTGTTCTCCCCAGAAGCTTGTAATACATCACATGGATAATTGCGTTTGAAAAGATTAAGCATGAAACACAAAAAACACCAATAAAATTCAAAGTACACCTGAGTCATCACAGGAGTATTTCTTAAAGAGCAGGTAACATGGGGGGTATGGGGGGAGCCAGTAAAAAACCAAAACAATACAAAAAAAACCAATTCAAGTTTCAAAGAGTAGATTCCTGTAAGCACCAAGCAAGCATATTAGCCTTCGAATTATACATACCGACCTGAGACACAAAGAGCATGCCATGAAATATTAAACACAAACTACAGTAGAATTAGCCTCATATACACCCAACAGGGCATAAATCTTCACTAAACTCTCCTAGAACTTTCAAAACACTCACACAAATAATGTATTGAGAGAAGGCTTTCCCCAGCTTCTGCTCTCCTGAAGCTAGAAAGTCTTTCCTAAAAATTAGAATTAGTTCAAGTCTGGATCTCTAAACAGTGACAAACACTAAATCTGTTCAATCAAATGCAGTGTAACAAGAGATATTTTCCAAAGCTGCTACTGACTTTTGTATATGCAATTGTTTCATATGAGCCACTGAATTTTGAAGAAATTACCTCTTTTCCAATCATGTTAACCATTATCTGTTCCGACACCCATTTAGCTGGCAAGAATTCAACCACTCACTAAATAATTCCATTTGCTATGTATTAATAGTTTAAACAGTTTTTGCTGTCTCCTATCTGAGCACCTTCACTATAGCTTCTACTGTTTTTCCCATTCACACTTAATTTAGAAAAAATCATAACAAAACACAATGCCACTTTTGAAACTAATAACAAAGCATCATTTGAAATGGTTCATTAAACTTGCAAAACATGCATTGCATCCTCCCTATTGAGCCAGTATCTATATTAAAGGCACTAAATCCAATTTAAAACAACTATTAATTAAATTCAAGTGTCGAAGTTCTTAATATGGCAACTGGCAGTATTCACGAAACACAGAGGGCAAGGTGTACATCTGACTGTCAGACTAGTTCAACTAATTAACGAGATTTAAAATTAATTTTGGTATAGCAACATACAATTTTTCCAACTATTACACTGATTCATTTAGTGGAAAATATTGCAGGCAAGCACTCCCCAAGTCCAATTCAGTAGTCATTCTTATCAGTGGAGACACTCAGTCTTGGCTTCTTCGGAAAGATCGAGAAATCCAACTTGTCCATGTAATAACCCTTAGGTGCCAGCCCCTACAGAAGGCAGAAGCAACCCGGTTGATGTGAGAGACCAGGGTTCCACCTGCTTGGAAGGAGACAAGAAGCCATTTGTTTCAAGTAGACTCAACTTGCCAAAACCAGAGGGGTTTGCATCCATCTGACCTGTGCTTGGTGATTTCCCCAAGCCCCTGGGCAGATACAGCTCTGTCTTAACCCCCTGTGTTCTACCAGTACTGAGTTACAAATATCTTTCCTCAGAACACAGATACTGCTAAATGGGACTGTGGTAACTGGCTGTACCCCAGTGTCATAGGTTAGCAAGCATAGTCCCGGAAGGGACGTCCTTGCTAAGGGGTGCTTACAGTTTCCTCTGGGAACTGATAGAACCTATCAGCTGGCCAGTTTGAATATGGACAATTCTCTAAGCCACTTAAAGTTGTGATCACCTCTGTGATCCACATTTAAGAATAGGCAAACTCCCCCTCCAAGCTCTCTCTCGTTTCCGGCGCTGGCACAGGTGGCTGCAGGGCCCGAGCAGGGCCCAGTGGGCCCGGCCAGGCCCTGCTTGGGCCAGGCCGGGCCGGGCCACGGCCATCCTGAAGCCATGGACCTGTTCCAGCCGTGGAACCCCCCCCACTGCCTTGCCGTGGGCAGCCGGAGCAGCTCGGCTCTTCCCCCTCTCCACTGCGATAAGAAAAAATTCAACATTCCAGCTGTAAAGCTGCAAGGCCGAGGTGAGAGTAACCCTTTTATTGCTGTGAAGAGCTGAAAACCTGAGGGAAGAGAGAGAGGAGATGCTTAAAGCTGAAATTCTGTTGTGAAGCTATGATATATCAGAGTATCCTGTTGTAATTTCATGAAGATATGGGGGGTGGAGTGTTCAATTCGTGAGCAAAAGCACCTGCGCTGAGATAGGCAGATGCTGACGCAGCTGTAATTTCATGAGAAGTTTGGACAGGGAGAGATGAACCAGATGAGGACTTTTGCTCCGAACGGGAAAGGAGAAAACCTCAGTCCGTAGAGATGCTCCCAGAGATAGTCCTAAAGATGAAGATGATGAAGACCCTTTGCTCCCAGGGAAGGAGAAGGGCCTCTGTTTTTGTTTCTGAACGGCTCAACCTTAAAAATTGTACCCCAAAAAACTTCAAGAGTGGACCCTCGAAGGCAGTTGCGGGAAAAGCTGCAAGTCGGGGGAAAGGACTCACACGCAGGCAGAGAGACTCCTCTTCCTAAATGGACTGAACGATATTTGGAAGTGGGCGGCTGTCTCGTTGTGATAATGTTTTCATAGCATGAGCAAGAAGAGACTTCTCTTTCTAAATGGACTGAACAAGGTTATTATGGAAGTGGTAAACAGACTGACCATCTTAAGGGTTGTCTTTTCACATCGTCAGTGGGAGAAGGGAGGAAGGTGGGGGGAGGAGGAGAGTTCTGAAGGTGGTATTTTTTTTTTTCTTCTTTTAGGTCTGTTAATAAACTTCTTTATATTCTTTCAAGTTTGGTGCCTGTTTTGCATTTCTCCTAATTCTTATCTCACAGCAGATAAACAGTAATGAGTATTTTGGACCAAACCACTACACTAAATTGGTGTTTCCGCCCGGTTACAAACCGAACCCGCGACACCCAGCACTCCCCTCTGTCTTTTTCAGTGGCACGCACTGCGGTGAGCTCCAGCTTCTCACTTTCACAAAGCTGAGGGCCAGGATTTGAGGATGAGGCAAAGACATCGCCAACTGAGGTAACAGTGCTTTTCAAGGGTCACTGCTCTGCTGCCTAGTTAAACCTTCCTTGTAAGGCTTATTATCTCCCAGGAAACCCAAACGCATGAGCATTCTACATTGGAACAGTAAAAGCGCAACAATCCTCAGTTTATTGAATTTGTTTCCGTGTTATTTACCACGTAAAGACACTGTTCAGTAAGAATGGACAGGCCAAATTGAGCAATGAGATAATGTTAAGGACTTCAGGCTCTTTCAAAAAACTCAAAAAATTTATGTTTATTTTTGAGATACCTTAATTCCTGTTCCAAAAAAAAAAAAAAAAAAGAATGCCCGTTTCTCAGCACACAGCACAGTTCAATTCTTTTCAGCTCTGTCAGAGTTACTGCTTTTGCTTTTGTTATTCTCCAAGTTATTACAAAAACATCAATTCAGGATCTAGTGCAATTGGCACTACAGTATTTCAGCTTCCACTCTTGTTTTTATGCTGAGTATGTTCCATAGTCAATTCAACAGTAGTAGTCAAGCAACTAATAGAAAAATGAAACTTCTGTTTTTCCTGTTAAAGACATGAACCCCTACTTCTGCAACATTTACAGAATCTGCACAAGTCATTCTTATCCCTTTTATGGAGCTTTGAAACATTAACTGCATTAACTAATTAATTTGCCATTAACTAATTTATCTACTGACCAAAGAGACAGAAACTGACACTGGGTAATGATTAGTTCAGAGGTCAAATTAATTAAAAACAGTACAGTAGTGACAGAATTTAATCTCATATTTCTCATGAGAGCATGGAATCACTCACAGCTGCACCAATTTGCGATAAATCCATGGAGAGATTCCATGATGGGAGTGGAATTAATTTGTGTCACCCCTAAGAGTATATGTGCTCACTCAACAGTACCTGTATAAAACAATATTAAAAATACACAAACTGAGCAAACCAAATGAACCTCTTGTTTGAGCTAGCACATGCTACATGCCCTTCAATATCAAGATACAATAATTTGCATCACTAAAATTCAGGGGATCACAAGAGTGGTCAGAATGACCAGAACATTCTTTGCAGTCTGTCTTCTATCTGTGTGAATGCGCTTGAGTAAAGAACCCAGCAATGCACAAGGGCAGTGAAGAGCCACTGAAAAATACACCACCAAGCTCAACCCCCCCCCACCCACTCAAACCCAATCACTACATCACTCTGGAAACTACCAACAACTTGTAAGTGCAGCAGAAGAGGGACCTCTGGGCCTGAATGAAGAGAGCAGCAATGAGATTCCCAAATCCTGTGGCAAAGAAACAACAGAGAGAAGCATAAGATGGAAGGATGAGCTGCTCCAACCGCAGGGACTCTGGCTTCTGCAGCAACTTGATTTCTCCACCCAACTCTTTCTTGGACCTTAATACAAGATCCCCCGAATACATGAGCCTCCCACTAAGGCTCTAACTATCCAAGAAACTGGGATGTTTTGAATGGAGGATGAAATAAACACAGCTTGGAAGATTCTTTTATTATTAGCTCTGAATAACAGAGTACTGATGACAGAACCTGCCACCCCATTGAGGTGCACTGTACACACTACCTAAAGCTCCAAGCAAGAGCTGTTTTTGCAGCTCATACACAGAGAATCCAAATGGCTTCAATTTTACCACTGAAAGAACCAGTGACAATGTGGTTGTGGCAGCAAAGTTTCCAGCATGCATTGTACAATTCTGCCCAGAAGCCAAGGCAAGCACTCACGTTAAGCTGACCATCTGTAAAAGGGAGATAATATTTTGTCCTGCTTTTGGTATTACTGGCAAGGTATCTTTTATGTGTGAGCAGGAAGTTGCACTGCAGCTTATGACAAGAGCCACATTTGCTAGGTGGTAGTGTCAAATAAATAACAGTCATGCTAATAACTAGAAGGAACTATCAAGATGAATCAATATAAAAAGAAATTGCAATGCTTATGTAAAACATTATTGTCTATTCATTGAAAAATTACAAACCACAGAATACAACTGATCTGGCAACATGGCCTAATTGTTATTGATTTGCATTAAGAATTTTTCCCTACTTGACATTTCTAGAATTTTTATATAATTGTATATTAAGGCTCATAGTGAAGATGAGATCTATTTTAAATTCCACACATCTGCTGAGATATGCCATTCTGAAATTAACTGTCTTCAAACCTACATTTAGAGCCATGAAAGTAATTCAATTTCCCAATATTAACTCTTCTTACATCAATACGTGAATTTAAGATAGGTTGCATTCTTGTTCATGTTGTAGAACAAAACCAAGAGTCTCTTTTCTGTGGGGTCACAAGAAGAAAGTATTTTTTGAAAAGTTTTTCAGAGGAACAGATTCAGCTGAGAAGGCTAATATCTAAGTGACTGGATAACTGTGACTTACATTCTAAATAAATGTAGGAAGGACATCATCAAAACCTTTGAAGTTCAAATCACGAAAATGTGATGATTAAATCTAAGTTTTTATTGCCATTAATGTCATTCTCTTTTTTTAATATAAGCAATTTAAGGCCGCTTTCATAAGGATTTTGGCATACAGTATCGACTTCTAACATTCAAAATGACTATTGACTTCAGGGTTAGCTACTCAGCCTGAGTACAGCGATGATCAATTCAAGATGCAGGCCAGCATCTCTGAAAATAATACCTCTTTGTACAGACTGTGAGTATGCAAATGTGTAAATTAGCCTGGAGAGGAAGTTACAGTAATGAGGGGATTCTGGAGAATGTTACACTCCACTATGATAGAGGTATCAAACACTAAGAGGTTTGTTTCAAACAAAATTAATTACAATTATAAAAAAAAAAAAATTACAGTTATTTTCTCCCATGCTGCTATAATTTTCTTTTGAAATTAAAATTACTGTGTGATACCAAAGGATATATGACTGTTTGAGAGAATTTGAGAGATACATTATACATGCTATTTGCCTCACTGAGCTTCACATGAGCCATCCTCAAAACTCAACAGTGATCTAGTGATACTGAAATGAACACCACAACTATTTTTTTTTTTTTGTGAGGGAATTTAACATTTAAGCTTCACAAACCAGCAAGCTACTTCCTGATTACTCTTAAGTCCTTATCACTAAACGAATTTAGCATGTCTTTTGTCCTCCACTGATAATCTCATACTTCCACACAAGGAATTAATCAGAGAGCAACAAGCCAGTACCTCTGATATCTGGTATCATTAATGACATTTCTTTATTAACAAGAAAAGTGACTCTTTATCAAAGCTTCAGCTTCAGGTTTTACGAGCAGCTGACAGAACAACTGTGGGTTTAGCTTCAGAAACAGAACCACACTGAAACAGCTCAGAAAAACATTTCTTTTGATCATTACCTGATAATCTTCATGCTCATCTGGACAATTTTAGACTCACAATACCTGCTGTAAAACATTCAGGTCATTGAAGGTGCAGCCACCTGACTAGGAAACACTCACTGCAGTGAGAAGAGGACCCAACACACCCCAACCAGCAGAGAGGCCAAGGCCTGGTGCAGACAGTTTGGCAAGGGAGAAAAATTAAATTATCATCACAGAACAGAACAGAGAACAAACTGGGTCAAAGCAAACAATGAGGTATTCAGGGGACAGCAAAGCACAGAATTTTCTAAAGAAAAAATTGCAGTGGGCTTTGCCGAGAATGTTGAGCCGTGTTTTTTTAAATCATCAGTATCTTTGGTTAGACAGGCCTTTTCTCCAAACTGCTTTTAACATAAAAAGCAAATCATGAAAGACCACAAAATTATTATTTCTTCTAGGCACTGCTGCAAAGTACCTGAAGTTAAAACACAGGAAGAATTAAATATCATATGCTGCAAAGTTCTTTTTATTTTCATCGGATACTTCACTTGATACTCAAGGAGAAAATTGTGTGCTACTTTGAAGATGCTCCTAAATTAAATTTCCTTGTTCAAATTAGAAACTTTGACATTTAAAATGAATTTTAATAGGGTAGTAAACTCAGGATATTTCATAACTCCATCCAAGATATGAGGCATCTCTGACCTACTGACAGATTAGACTGAATGAAAGTCATCATTAAACACTCACGAGGCAGCACACCAACAGACACTTTGGAGTGAGTTGAGTGGTAATGACAAATATAAAAAAAATAAAAAGAGCAGTTCATCCTCTTATTAGAACTATATTATGATATTGTAATTCCTAAACTTAGTACAGTTATATGAGACATACTATAAATTGGGCCAAAGCAATCAGTAATTCTGATTTCTGTGTGCAAACTAGTGATTAGGAACATTTACAAAATCTTCCTAGAAATCAGGCCAATGTGTAAAAGAGAAACAGACTTCTTGTAGATGGTACAGAGAAAGGAAAGAGAAAATGCTAAAAGTTCTTATTACAAGAAATTAAAGAGATCCTTTTCTAAAAATTATGGAACTGCTGTAAGTCAAGTAAAATGGAGGTGTCCATGCATACTATACACCTGTGCAGCCTGGTGCTTTATTAGTACTGCAACAAAAAAAAAGCCTTATAATCAATTGTTCTATAGGCAGCCACCAGCCCTGTTGCTTAGCATAGGAAAGTCTATCCCTTCATCCCCATTCCAACATAAAGTTGCTTCAGCTCCACTGATCTGTACCAGTAATGGAGGAAGATTCCTGAAACTACTAAATCTCACAAGTTCTCAGTGATAAAATGAGACAGGTTGGTAGAGATTTACTTGGTTTAGAAACTGAATTAATTTTCTACTTTATCAAAACTGGATTTAAGCAAACAGTCACAATAGTTTTAATGGAACACTATAGCTTTATAAAAAATTCAGAGTTTATTGTGCAGTAGGATGGTGCAACAGTATCATCCAAAAAAACCCATAAAAAAACCCCCAAAAAAACCACCAACCCCCCCCCCCCCAAAAAAACCAAACCCAAACAACAACAAAACCCAACAAAACCAACAACAACAAAGGATTAAGGGAGTGAAAATGTTCCAGGAGAAAAGACCTTCATTAGTACCACAAGTCTCCTTTGCAAACTGCTCAAAGCAACTGTACACTAAGTAAATCAATATGATCTGTACCTTGTCCAGAATATCTATCAGTTTGGCATTCCAACTGCCATACTTGGAGGGGAGACATGCACTCAATGCACAAAACACATCACATTTGATGAGACCTTTTAAAGGTCAGGATTTTATTTAAGAAAGTGATTCAGTGCTGGTTACTGAGTTACTGGTCAAATGTAGAACTGATTTACTCCTGTATGCCATAATCCCTATGACAAAAGCAAATATGGGAACTACTTGCACCTGACTTTCTATGGAAGGGATATAACATACAGTGAATTTAACTACAATCAAAAAAGGTCTGGGATAACACAAGAAATAGAATACATATTTCTGCAAGTATCAATAACGCAGTTATCGCCAAAACTGCATTACAAAATTAGTTCTTAAAAACTGAGATTCAAAACATAACTTGAAAAAGGATTAAGCAAATCAATTGTCTGCAAAGCTTTTCTAAATGTTTGCTCTGTGGGTGACTGTGAAAGGGAATGTGTTCCACAAATGCAGGCTTTTGACTGAAGTTCAAGCTGTGCATGTTTTCCAAGGAATCTCATTTCGTAGATATTTAAGATAAAAGTCAGACTCTTAAATAACTAAATTCCAGACTAAGTATCAAGACTGTATCAAGAGAGGAACTGAAAGCCCTTACTGAGGCTTGAGAACCAGGTAACCCCAGTGGGCCATGACATGACTTATGCTTTGACTGTCTGTTAATGGGAACTTTCCTCACTTCCACCTTAGAGGGTGGCAGAAGATAGGAACAGTGAAACTTACAACCAACCAGGTAATAAAACCACCATTAGGAAATGAATGGCTGCAATCTCCCGACCAGCCACAGATAAACAATAACCCTACAGTCCTTCCCCTCAACACACAAACAACAATGCATCCTCCAGGTGCCAAGGCAGGAATCATTTGGTCAAAAGTTGTACCGAAAATACCTGTGTTAGCATCAATCATGCACCAGAATGCTTCTTCCTCTCAAGTAATACTCCTTCCAACTCCCCTAATTAAATCTTTCTCATTTTACAACAAATCAACAGATTCTGATAAAGCAGCTGCAGTCAAGACTCTTGAATTAATAAAAAATTTTTTGTACATATTGATAACTGCACATTCCCAAGTTACTTTCCAAGACAGATGAGAGAGTCAGGTACATAGGCAAATAGTCACACGTATAAAAATACAAACATGTGCACACAACATGTGTGTGAGCAAGGGAGAAGCCACACCAGTAAAAGTGAGGAATGCAGACTGCATCACACAAAGAAATTTATCAGATGATCCTGAAATACAAATGGAAAGTATCTAAACGTTCTTAAATTACTAAAATAGGCATATTACAATCTATATAAGTAAAAACATCACAAAGAATTAGATCAAAAAATCAGAATAACCTTTGTCAGTTTGAATCAAATATTTGCATAGGCTTAGTTTGTAATTAAACACCTTCTGGCAAACCAGAAAATATCCAGCAGGAAGGAGACACGACACTCATTTTGAAGGCAATATAAGAAAGATATCTGGAACACAGCAAAGATGCTGGTGCATTAATATGAATGCTAGTTCAGAGATTCAAAACTTTTATCAAACTTCACATCAGCTAAATAAAATGAGTTTTTAATGAAAATGTCTCAATTTTACATATTTTAATTGAGTATAAACACTCCTAAGGTATCGATAGTCATAACACTGCAGTGTAGCTGTGTCCTCATTTGACCAAAAAGGAGAATATTAAAAGCAACACATATTGAAATGAAGAATATCTAAAAATAACATTACAAAGTTTTGCGACAGATGCCCTCATTCCTTGTGCACCATGAAAGTTGATTTTTAAGCAGATGACATGAACTTTAAGAGCCAAGGAGCAGTAGCAATGCTGCCCCATTCCCACTTCCCTGAACATCAATAATGACACAAGGGCCAGAACATCGGAACTACACTTGGGGAAGGTGTTACAAAATAAACAGGATGATGTGATTTACAAATTAGGACTATAATATGCTTATAAAACCAAAACAAATGGGGTTGTATTATTAAAATGAAGAGAGGGAAAGCTTTAAAATAAAAAAAACCTGTGTATTTTGCTAAGAAAACAAAATTTGTATTTATAGATGTTAAAGTGGGAAAACAACCCTTAAAGACGTGACCCCTGATATTTGTTTCTGTGCACTTTAACTACCTTTTTTAATAGGTATTTAACTGAAAACTGAACCATGAACAAGACAAAAAATAGCCTTACATGTGCAGGAAGTATAATTCCACAATATCTGTCTCTTGTTTTGACTTATCTAACCAGATCAGTGATTTCAGACTTAGTATTCCAATTTGTTATTGTCAAAAAATATCTGAATTTGAAGAACTGAGAAATAAATTAAACTAAATGACTAAATGCTCTCATATAAACCATGCTTATGGATAAAATAGAATTTCCAGATTTTCATAATCTGCAACTTCTTTTTTTCTAGCACTGCCTTTTCCGTTTCTTGAAAAGACTCTATTAAAAGTTCTGTCAATTTAGGAAATTCTCATTTTGGCTAAAACTTGCCTTTGTGGTGACATATTATTATTATTTATTATTATTATTATTATTAGCAACAGCAGCAGCCGCCTGCTGATCAGGTTGGGGATTCTAAAGCTTTTATAACCACTACAATTCTTTGAATTTTTTTTCAGTGGGCACTAAATATCAAAAATAGCACTTTTACTCAGCTAACCTGAATTATCTGTTTACCAATCATGAGAGCAAAATAATTTCATAAAGTATTAGGCAAATTTCACTGAAAAAGCCAACACAAAAGAATAAAGATCTAGAGACCTTTTATATTCTCAAAGCATTAATTTGACATGCACAAGGTTGAGAAAATTGGTTAGAAAGAGACCCAGATAGTTTTATAAATTAGGAAAGGAAGTTTGTGTTAAATTTTTATTGAAGGAATTAGACTTTAATGGCCAACCTATGCAATATTCTGTAAATCAGCAGTAGAACTTGGCAATAAGAACATAATAGCAGGGGATTTCACACCCTCATCCCGCTAATTGAAAGGGCCCGACCTCACCAGGGTCATGCAGTGCAAGTTGGAATGGCCTCACTGCAAATTATCACTGCTCTGCAGCTGCCAGTGTCTGCTACCTGTAAAGGGAATGTAACTAAGCATGGTACACTCTGGTAATTGAAAATTAACTTTTTCCCAGTCTACATGGGTTTTAGAAGCTTTAGAAACAGAAAAACTGAAGGTAAGTGGTTTTTTGCCTAAAATTCAAAGCTATTTAGAAAATTAATACACTGTTCCACATATCGTGGATATTGATATTCAGGTTAGACCTGGAGCTTTCTGAGAGGTGAGAAATAAGAAGTTTGTAAGCAGGGATGCATTTACACAGCATAGACCCCATGTTTCAAGCTTCCTCATACAATTTGCCTTTGCTTATAGAAACAGTAACATTGCAGTCAATAAAACAACTTCAGCTAAAAACCTGACCCACACCATAAGGGGTAAGAAAAGAATCCCATTATATATGTACGTCAGTGTTTAATTTTAAGACACTCAACCCCCACGATTTCTTCCCCATTTTTGAAAAAAACAGCATTCCAAATATATAAGCAATATACATGACTGCTGGGAGTAAACTTTCAGTTCCCTGTAGGTACTTTTCCTCTGATAAAGATACATTCAGCATATGCATATACTGAAAATTCTACATTGCTGTTCTTGGCATTTAATTAGGGGTAAAGGAAAATGTGCAGGACTAGAATCTTAAGTGTTGGTTTAATAACCTTTATACAGCTCATTTCTGAATGATTTTCTTCCTCTCTGGAGAGGCTTCTAATGTCAAACACTGGTATTAAGGTGAGTCATGGTTACTGAAGAGGCACAGAGAAGGCACATGACAGAATTATTAATTATGGTGAAAGAAGGAGGCAGAATATTCTCT